>NC_134834.1:88012588-88068569 GCF_004210375.1 Tachypleus tridentatus | reverse complement strand
AACACTGCTAAATTAGGAACGGCAAGCGCAGATAACCCTCGTCAGCTTTGCGCGAAATTAAGAAACAAACACGTTTAGAAAAGTATAAAACAGTAATCCTGGATTCTTATCTGGTTGTCTCTTCAAATATTTGATCCCATGTTCCAATACCAACAACTAAATACTTATTATTGGATTGTCCAAAATGGCGGGGTTTAGTTTTCGGCTTACCGGTTACGTAAGCGTGGCACCATGCACATAGGAGCTACTTATGATGTTGTTAAATATCATGAGAAAAGCTTTACTAATTTTAATTGCAGTATATGTAGTGTTTTGTTATAAAAATAAACGTACAGACCTTGCCAGAATTTTCCAACATCTCTTGAACCCATCAAGTAAAAATATACAATCATTAATTAGATAGGTTAGTGAATATCAGATGCAGGAACATGGCGATCGAAATTAATGTAATAGAAGAAAGTTCATTCGTGAAATATTGCTGTCAGAGGGTAATAAATGTGATATGCTACATTTAGTTTGGCCACATTTAAACAATATTTAAACATGGGTATTGTGCAAAATTATCCTAAAAAATGTGGGTACTTTAGAAGGGAGGAACAATGAAAACTGTGTAACATCCTAAAACATGATCAGTGTGTTAGGTTTGTGTAAAGCTAATAGATACAGGTATTTTGGAAATTAGGTGTAAATGTTTTGCATTAGTCTTTTATTTTTAATTATTGTAAAGCTACACGAGGCCTATGTGCACTAGCCGTCTCTAATTTAAAAGTGAAAGATTAAGGGGAAGGCTAGTCATCACCGCTACATCTTGGGCTACTCTATTAGCAACATATTATGGGATACAACGTCACGACTAAAAGGATGAATATGTTTGATGGGACAAGGATTCGAGTCATCAAAATGCAAATAGAGTGCCCTAACCACATGGTCATACCAGCCTAATTGTTTTAGAATGGTCAGAGATCCTTTATTTAGTCTCGAAGTGACTGTTAAACATGGTCTGGCTAAAAGCAGCTAGAAAAGTTGTTAAAAACACGTGCGTTGTTGTACCAGCTGTGAGAAAAAGCGGTGTGGGCAGAACTGTGCTTAGAGCGTAACGGTGAAATGTCTCCACATCTAAATACTTATATATGTCAAGAGGTCATAGATGATAACATTCTAGATATTGTAACAAAGGTTTCTATTAAAAAGCTAAAAAAAATCTGTTCAAGTAGGGAAACAATCCTTGCCATACAACGTGTACGATTCGTGGCTCATTTCAAAGAAAAAAACATCTTAAAGTGACTTCTCCAGGTGCCAACCTTACCTACAGAGCATTTTGGAGGACATTAATTGGGAATATTAGACCACAGTCTTCAAGTTATTATTAGTTAGCAGAATCTTTTAAAAAAATATATATATTTTTTTTAAGTTACAGAGAAACTTCTAGAAAACTAATTAAGGCTACACTTCGCAGAATAGCATCAGTTATTTAGGCCTAGAGAGATGCTATATCATGTTACAGTAATAATTATTAAGATCCCTTTCAAATGCTTTTACATTAAAAAACTCATGCATTTAATTAAACTATTATACCCTATAAAATGTGTGTATAGAAGTGATAGTCATCATTACAAGTTTGAGTGATTTTAGTGAAGTAAACGGTGATAAAAGAGAATTTGTTACACATTATAGTTGGAAGATTTAAGACATTAGTAAATTAAAGTGTTATAGTGTTGATTATTTATTGTATGGCTTTTAAGTAGATGTAGATTTTGTTATTTCATGATCGTATAAAACGTTCTTTAAATTTTGTTCCTTGTGAAATGACCAGATAAAGAAAAATGGGACATGGGAAGCTAAACAAGGTTTTAGAGGTCACAAAATATTCGAGATCAGACAAGCAAGAATAATATCAAAAATAAGAGGCTTTAGATTAATTTAACAGTCGTGATTTATGCGAACTTTATGTAATAACTATCTGCTCTGTTTCATAATCCCCTCGGTGGGCTGAGCAGATAGCCCTTTGTGGCTTTGCTATAGGAAAAAAACACACACACACACACACACAGTTTCATAATCCTTTCAGTTACACTCTAATATTTTTATTCTCAAGTTAAAAGAATTACTTGAGTCTAATAGGGTTCAATCTGTCGTCGACAAAAAAAATGTTTTAGAAATGTTGTCATCATGGTTGTTGAGAAAAGTAAGCCGCGCTCGAATTTCAATTTATCTTCACGCCAGGATGTATTCTCTTAAGATTGTTAGTTCGACAGATGTGGATTTGTGTGCACCGTTGTACACGAATCTTGTTCAATTTTCCAGGTCATAGAGCTTAATGAATTTTACTCGCACAAAATCTCCTCTGAAACCAACCTACACGGACAGACCTTTTAAAAGCTGAGTATGCATGGAAAGCCAACATATCCGTAGGAAAAAAGACGTTACTGAAATATAATTAAAGCCAATTAAATTACCACTTTGCTGGCATTGTCTCCCAAGGGTATCTATAATGAATGAAAGGAATATTTACCCAGGGTTGTGAAGCGGTGAGATTAGTTTATTTCTCTACGTCTTTGTAGGATAGAATGTATCGCGCCGAAACAAACAGAGTCGGCAAACTAGAACATCCTGAAAAGAATAATAATCAACCAACAAACGAACTTTAAAAGGTAAACACCGCAGCCCTCTCTTCTGTTGGAGCCACACGTGTAAGTTCAGAATTATAATGTGTCCTGTAATTTGTAAGTGTGGAATCACAAGAAACATTAATACTACAATTTTGTTACATTAATATACAATATTTCTCTCTTCAAAATGTTTGGTGCGAATTTTAACTTAACAATAATTAGTTAAAATTTAGCGTAGGTTGTTTAAATGTTTAGAAACGAAGAGTGAAATACAGTCATACAGAAGTGTGGTTGTATCTGCTACAGATGTATTAGGTTTACCAGCTGTATATGTTACCACATTATACAACCAAGAATATAAAATGAAACAAACGTTTGTAGAATACGGTTATTTATAATAATTAATGATATTATATAGATGTGGTAATTGGAATTACTTAAATGTACCTTACAAATAACTGATAGCTGGTTAACTCTTTAACGTAAGAGAAGTCAAGAGTTCAAACCTCTCACAGGGAATTTTTTAAAAAATCACCATAAAGAAAAACAAACTGTTGTACAAATAGTCGGGCGTTGTTTTTAAGAGGAGTGTGTGTGTGTGTTTTTCTTATAGTAAAGCCACATTGGGCTATCTGCTGAATCCACCGAGGGGAATCGAGCCCCTCATTTCAACGTTGTAAATTCGTAGACTTACCGCTGTACCAGCGAGGGACTTGTAAGAGGAAAAGAACACATTAATTTCAATTGTTAAATATGCCTTACAAATTAATACAACTAGTTAGCTAGCACAGTAGTGTGTAAAGTTCTCGCTTCGATACCGAGCTAGGGTAATTAATAATACCAGACGAATTTGAAAAATGCTTATGATGTGAAATAATCATCGAATTTTTATTTTTGCGTTTTCACAAATTCTCAGTTAAAAACGTGTATGTGTTGTCTCATCACTTAAAGTTTATAAAATATGTTTCCTGCCGCATAAAAGAGTATATTTATCACAGTTTTTTTTGCTGACGTGAATATCATTGCATGCCGAACGCAAGATAATAATAACCTAAAGTGCATAGGTACAACAATTTTGCATCGATTAAACACGTAAAAAAATTATATGCATTATTACACCGAATAGCAGCAACACACACACACACACATATATATAATTATTATCCACAGTATTAAATTTAAAATAATCTCTTTACAACATCATATGTAATTAAACTAGGGGTTAAGATATACAGATTCTACTGTACTACCATAACAACCTTAAGACAAATGAACGCCAGTTAGAACTCGAACTTGTACCATAGTATAACAAAATAAAGAAACTATATTCGGAGGTTAAAGATGCATATTGCACCGTTTAACAGTACGAAATAAATACACACGTGATTAAATTAAGTCTTCGCTATGCAAAAAATATTAGGAATATAGATATGGGGGTTAAAAATTGTGTTTAAACGTATATATAGACAACGTTACTTTATTTGTTGTTTATTATATTTTTATACCTACACTTATTTTGTTTGTAAAGTAACAAGAACTGAAAATTTCAACCTGCGAATGTGAGCTAATGGCCGAGTCAAACGCTTCTAGAGTTCAGATATAGTCATCTCTTAACTTTGAAATATTCACCAAAATTAGGGTAACCATCCAGCAGTACCTGCCAACATAAATAGCTGTGTTTTCGATATTTGAATTTAGTAAGAGTGTTTGCTGTCACTTTATGAAGCGTCTACATCTAAAAAAATTCCAGAAACATCACTTCTCGAATCTTAGACCCTTGTATTTGCAGCCAGACACGATAAACACTGGACCACGTCCAAGAATGAATAGATAGATAAGGCCCGGCACAGCCAGGTAGGTTAAGGCGTTCGACTCCTAATCTGAGGGTCGCGGGTTCCAATTCCCAACGCACCAAACATGCTCGCCCTTTCAGCCGTGGAGGCGTTGTAATGTGACGGTCAATCCCACTATTATTTGGTAAAAGAGTAGCCCAAGAGGTGGCGGTAGGTGGTGATGACTAGCTGCCTTTCCTCTAGTCTTACACTGCTAAATTAGGGACGGCTAGCGCAGATAGCCTTGGTGTAGCTTTGCGCGAAATTCCAAAAACATAAAAGTTTTTCGATTCTGCATCATGGCACCGAATTCCCGTGACGATATTTACGGTTTATTCACGTGAATAAATTTAACTGGTCAAAAGTTGATGCAGATAGTATTATGGATTGTTTTAATTTTTTTTTTTGGCATTGATAGAATCCTTATCTTGGAAACCTATAATCAAAAGATGCATATTGTACCTATGAACCGTTCATTATAAGTTGTATACCGAAGGAGGCTGTCCTCCATATTGTATGTTTGTTTGTTTGGGATGTTCACCAGATCTGACTAAACTAGGGCTATCTGTGTTAGCCGTCCCTAGTTTTAAACAGTAGAAGGAAGCCAGCTGATCAGCAACATCCCTTGACAATTCTTTAGTTTCTCTTGGCTGGTTGAAAATGTGCTTCGGCCGTCACACTTATAAAGCAACCAAATCCCCAAAGACGATTTTTGGAACAACAAAATGAGATTTTAAACCCTCTGATTCATGGCTCGACGCGTTAACTGCAAAAACATACTCCATTCCTCCGTCATATAATTACAAAATAGTTGTTGTTAATCGTTATTAAGCACAAAGCTACACAAAAAACTATCTGTGCTCTGCCCACCACAAGTATCTAAATCTGGATTATAGCGTTATAAGCTCCCAGACATATGGCTGTGCCACTGGGGCTCACGAAGTAGTACAGGGGAAATATGAGCGCTACATAACCCGTTACATTATGTTGCATCTTGGTGCTACTTAGTTACCTTGTATTTTTTTAAACAGTATTTCTATAAGTGGCAAGGCATGGCCAGGTGGTTAAGGCACTCAACTTGTAACCTGAGGGTCACGGGTTCGAATCCTAGTCACATTACACATGCTCACCCTTTCAGCCGTGGAAGCGTTATAATGTAACGGTCAATCCCATTATTCGTTGGTAAAAGAGTAGCCTAAGAGTCGGCGGTGAGTGGTGATGACTAACTGCCTTTCCTCTAGAACTTACACTGCTAAATTAGGGACGGCTAGCGCATGTAGCCCTCAAGTATTGCGCGAAATTCAAAATCAAACAAACAAAAAGATAGATAAAAAAAACTATTGTTAAAAATAGGAGAAAAGCAAAATATCAAAAGATACCTTACTGAAAAAAAACAATACAAGGTAAGCAACACTGATAAAGGTAGCAATTGAAAAGAGGAACTTCATGTTTAACTGACACAAAGGCTTAGCTTTTATATACAGACGCTTTATAAAAGTGACAGCAAACCCTGTTACTAGATTCAAGTATCGAAAACACAACCATTTATGGTGGCAGGTACTGGTGGATGGTTACCCTAATTTTGGTGAATATTTCAAAGTTAGAGACGGCTATACCTGTACCCTAGAAGCCTTTGACCTCGCCGTTACCTCACGTACACAGGTTGAAATTTTCAGTTCTTGTCGATTGACAAACAGAATAAATATATGAATATTAATGAAATATATAGAAATATAACAAACAACAAATAACGGAACGTTGTCTTACGTTTTTTAGCATTGACTTCAATGTTCAAATTGATTTTTGTACCATACGATACGTGAAGTGGTTCGCTTTCAAGGAACTAGCATGTAGGCCACTACATCCGATCAATAAGGCTCCTTTTTTTTTTTTTCTAATTCACATCCATTACAACATTGAATAAATCAAAATTTAACTAATAGAATATATTTAAAGTAGCATAGAATATAAAGGTCATAGGTGGTTTGAAATGCCATCAATCGAAATTCCACTAATAAATTTAACGTGTGGGAAGACCAATCTGCGTGTTTAAATACACGAAAAGTGTATCTGTTCATATTTTACCATGAGACAAGAGCATTTAATTTATTAACGTGATGTAAATGTATGAAATACATACAGTATGTAAATAACGTGATGTAACGAATGTAATTAGGCAATATACACTTGGACAACGTCCTCCAACGTGAAGAAAGCTGTGACTTGTATCTCAGCGGTTCTCTCGCACAGTCTGCCTACTTAGAAAGAATGTCCATACAAGGATGTTCCAAAAATAGCTTTATAGAGTTGGATTCATAAAGCCACACCCGAGTCTTCTCGAACTTGTATGATGAAAGGAAGAGGTCGTACTAAACGGCAATAATTTTGAGAAGTGAGGTTCGATTGTTCACAACTTAAACAGCATTGTTGGTTGTAATCTGATACGGTTGGCCTACAATAACTAAAATCTATCCAATTTCTTTCTGAACCACTTGGTAGATTCTACTTCGTTTCAGATACGTTTTCATTGTTCTTCTAGGAATAATAGCCAAAAACAGTTGTTACTATGAAGAATACATAGGTGACGATAATCATTATTGATTTTGTGTAGTGATTTATGGCATTATGTATTTCTTTTCAGTTTCTTGTAGAAAATTGGCTTTATTAATTTTCGAATTGCATTTTACTTGTGATATGCGTAGTTAACTTTCTCCTGTGTAACCAACAAACATTCTATTTTTATTTAATCACAACAGGAAAGTCGTGTGTTATATTCAGTTCTTATTGGTCATATTGTTTGTGTACTATGTACCAAGCAGTTGTAATAACCATAACACAGTAGCATTGCACTATAGTCGATAATTTTCTTTTCATATTTCAAAACACCAGGTGTCGCATGTATAGTACACATAAACTAACGACTACAAATTGTAGAATGTATTCTTATGCAAGAAATATCTATAGAAGAAATGAAATTAACACAGCCATAAGAAATATACCGCCTATTAGAAAAAAAAAAACTTCTATTCGTTGGCCTTACATACGGAACGAAGAGCATTTAAATCTACCTCTACGGCTCTGCAGTCGATTGGTTGAATGTATTTGCTCTTAAACGAAATATTTTTTAAAGAAAACGATAAACTCAATCAGATCCACTCTTAACTCTTATTTTTCAAGAGAAAACAAAGATTCTAACATATCCTCGTACGACAACTGTCACTGGTATCGTTAATATTTTTTAAATTAACTTTTAAAGTAACTTTTAGAACTTGATGACAAATAGAAGCAACTGGTAAAAGTAAAAGGCAAAAGTAAAAGCTTCTTTGCTTGTTTGCCAATGTGCCTCTTACCTCCTTTACATTTTGGATAAGAATCTGATGGCATCTAAAGATTAACTAATGTCATATAATTATCAAACAAATATTAACTAAGTTGAGTAATTACTAAACGAAAAAGAGAAAGCAACAGTTTCATGTTCAACTTTGTTTTCATGGAGTAATATGTTTGTTTTAAATACGTATTACACGTTGTAAACGACATTATGTGCTCAACGGATCCATGTTGAAAGCCAAGTCTCGTTATTTTGTATAGTTTATACAACTTATCCTGTCTTTAAATATCATACTGGCTAAAGAGAAACTTTGAAGATGTACCACATTTCTGTAAATGTACAATTAAGAGTTGCATTAGAATCCTATCTGTTTAGTCAAACAAACTGCCTTAGTTATTTCACGTTACATTTCTCCTGTTCATGCTTGTACATAACTGGTATTGGAATGTAAATGCAAGTTTCAAGTGACAAGTGGTCCGTATACTATTTAATAGATAATACATGTTTTGTTTCAGCTTAATATTAATTATTTCTAGTTTCTTTCATGAAAAGCAATTATCATAACGCAGTTGACTGTACACGATGTTTGTTTTGGAATTTCGCACAAAGCTACACGAGAGCTATCTGCGCTAGCCGTCCTTAATTTAGTAGTGTAAGACTAGAGGAAAGAAAGCTAGTCATCACCACCCACCGCCGACTCTTGGGCTACTCTTTTACCAACGAATAGTGGGATTGACCGTAACATTGTAACGCCCCCACGGCTGAAAGGGCAAGCATGTTTGGTGCGACGGGGATTCAAACCTGCGACCCTCAGATTATGAGTCGAACGCCTTAACCCACCTGACCATGCCGTGCCTCTGTAGACGATGAATTGTACATTATGTAGGTTTGAGCTCCCACGCTACTACCAATGTTAAATGTGTAATATAATATTATATTTGTAGATATATCTTATACAATCAGATGACTAAAATAAACAAGGCAACAATTTCCGGCCATACTGTATGTAAACATTATTCATGGAAACATGGCCTCTGCTACAGTCACCTAGTTCTCCGTTCATTTTTTTTTTTTTTTTATAAAACTTAATGGAAAATTAAATAATATATGCAAGTCAAAAATATGAAGTGCAGAAATGTCTTTCTTAACACGACATATCCTTATTCCATCTCGTTAGCAATAACAATCGCTCTAGATGCTAATAAATTATTTGAAACAGAGGATCCTAGTTAGGCCTAAAAACCAACGTTAAAGTTTCACAGGTTGAGAATATAAGTGTCAAATTATTTAGTCCTGAAAGTATTTTTACGAAAGAAAACAGAGGTCCAGCATGGCCAGATGGTTAGGACGCTCTACTTGTAATCTGACGGTCGTGGGTTCGAATTCCTGTCACGCCTAACATGTTCGCCCTTTCAGCCTATTCGTTGGTAAAAGAGTTGCCTAAGAGTAGGTGGTGGGTGGTGATGACTAGCTAGCTACCTTGTCTCTAGTCTTACACTGCTTAAGGACGGTTAGCGCAGATAACCCTCGTGCAGCTTTGCGTGAAAATCCAAACAAACAGGAAAACAGTTCAAGTCCTATAAAAGTCTTGATACTTAAAAAGTATTTTGTAGCCAGCTAGGTATACGATGTCACACTGTGGAAAGTGTAAAAGACATCCAACTGCATCGTTTGTTCGAGAGTAAGTCGAAATTGTTTTTTTTTTTTCATTAAACCTATTGTTTACGTTTCATCACTGGTAAATTTATAATCTAGATGCATTACATCATATTGTATTGCATTTTAGTTCCTGTAGTATAAGACCACTTTCGTCAGTGCGACGTCACTTGTTTGTTTCGTATTTAAGCTAAACGTTACACATTAAAACTATCTTTGCTCTGCCAACCATGGGTATCAAAACCCGTTTTATAGCAGTACAAGTCCGCAGACATACCACTGTGTCAGTGGGAGAGAGGGCACATAGGGAGTCATGAGCACAGAATCTATAGAGGTTGAGCCTGATAGATGGTGCATCCCCACCGCTGTATGGGTCCTACATCTTCAGATACTTCTTCTCTTCCGCTATTACACATCATACTCTGAATTTTATTTTTGTCGTTAACATATATATGTATATGAAGGGCTGTAAGTGCCTTAGTATTTATGGTTTGTAAAATCGTCATCAATGTGCTGGGTCCTAGTGTGTGTAATAAAAGTAGCGGTCAACGAAAATATGTCAGTTCTACCCCGTGAAACATGATAATTTCATTTCAGATATCATAATTTATTAGAAACTAAAAACACGCAATTTGTTACTAGCGTTACTACTCTCGTCATCAAGAACTGTAGGAACCGTTTACACAGTCAATGAAAATCGTAAACGGAATACACAGTTTTTCCCAATCCTTCTTACAAGTTTTTACAGCCTGTTATTTGTGCATGGACGAATTTAGAAGGCTTGTTTGAACAGTCCAAAAGGTGCATAAATGCATGGAAAATGTCTGCAAACAATATACATTAATTCCCACTGAAAATTGCTGACGACTTGGCATACTGGCTTGGGCGCGTGACTGAATGCTTTATCTTGATGTAGCCATCCATAACTTAGCATCCAGTCTACGTAAAGATGGTATTTTTTCGTGGTATAGTTGTGTCAGCATGTTAGCCTGTATATTTTATCAACTCTATGAATGTTTAATTTACCACTATAGTTTTAACACAAAACTTAAACCTCTCTGAAAAAGCATTTCTTACATGTTCTGTGCCATTTCTGAAACGTTGCATCTCTGGCGTAGCAGTTGCTAATCTCACAGCTTTAAGAGTTGATCACTATTTGGGTTACGTAGATTAAAAATACATTAAAACGTGAATTGTCTTATTTGTAGTTCTGAGAAAATGTTACTACCTTTTTTTCGGGAACGTATTACTGTGAGCTTGAGTTTGTTCCAGCAAGCTATTAATTTTCTCCATTACTCCGGGTGTGTAATGGTAGCCAATCACAGAGTAGAAGTTTCTCTCTTTACGAATCCCTCCTTTCCTTGCTTTATCAATACTTTTCAACATTACATACACCTCTTTCTTCAAACGATAAACTGTCGGTGTCTTATATGCTGTTACAATCTCTGAACAGTAGACGATTTGAAAAGTTTTCTAATGTAAACCTGGCACAAAGGATTAATTTTACTCGATAACCGGACTTATAAGCCGTGTAGTCACAGGCCATGAGTATGTTCAGCGACAAGATGATTTGGTCTTTAAATCATTATCATAGATCGTGAATAAAATAGAAGGTAGAATATCTTGTAGTAAAATGATTTGGAGCTTCACACGTCGCTACTGACATTGTCACTCTGTTCAGTCATACTCTACGTGACGGCCATGATTCTTAGCAGTCGCCGTATAATGTAATTTCTGTTGCAAAACGCTCAATTGTAAGCTGTCAGGTCCAAAATGCACTTTTCTTTCCTGCTGGCTTTCCATAATATTTCAGGAGTACCAGAAAAACAGTTTATTAGCATCTGCTTCAATAGATCGATCACACAGAAATTAAAAGGCACTTCATCAAGCACATTGGCTGGAATGTCTTATGGAATAGCATGAGTGCCCTTCCATTTTACCAGTTATATTGAGGTATGCGATAGTTGAACTAGGTGAATTACTGGAATCATTGCCATGGTGAGCCTCTATCGTCTTGGCCTTGTTTCCAGAAAAGATCCCTCTTGTTATGTCGCCACTGTCTTTTGTGTTTCTGGATTCTGTCCTTTTATAAGATGCCTCACTTTGCTTATCATAGCAGGAGTACGACTTGTTGCGCAGGTCTCTTTTTTGGATGGCCTGGTATCCGATTATAAAATGTTCTATTGTTTGACTTGTTGCGCAGGTCTCTTTTTGGATGGCCTAGTATCCGCTTATAACATATTCTATTGTTTGACTTGTTGCGCAGGTCTCTTTTTGGATGGCCTGGTATCCGATTATAACATATTCTATTATTTGACTTGTTGCGCAGGTCTCTTTTTGGATGGCCTGGTATCCGATTATAATATGTTCTATTGTTTTCCAATGCCATTTTGAAAACTCTAAATAGTCGATCTGAACGCATCTTTATAATACGAGTGTATGAAAATTTTGCCTAGTAAATTACATTTTCTAAAAGCAATCAACTTTCGGCGCCAAAGAATGTCCAAAATGTAGTTCTGATACATGTTTGATAAAACTATCCTTGTAATTATTTAGACAATTCCTAACATATTTTATCAAAAAACATTAAAATTTTAAAAGTTAAAAACTGGCGATCTAAAATGAACAGCATTAAAACAAAATTCTAGAATAATCAATGATAATATTTAATCATCAACGACGTTATATAACACTTACGTACTATAATATAATTACTCGTAAAACTGAACTCGTTAGTACACTATGTTTGAACAAGTTTTAATATGTAAATTTGACAATAACCGAAAATGTTGCTTATTATTCAGAAAAATCAAAATTTAATTTTAGGCCAATCGATTTGTAAACTGTTTTAATTTCAACCAAACTTTAAAATTAATTAGCGTTAAAAGTTTGTTTTGATAATAAAGAACATTCATTTTTAACAAATCCATAATAATAAGACAGTTTTAATATTAATGCACACTTTTTTAGTAATATTTTGATCAGTGATATGGTATTTCAACTTTAAAGCAACGTTAGAACTATATTTTACACTATTATATTGTCTTTTAACCCTAAAGCAACCTTGGAACTAAACATTGGTCAATGATACTGTACATACAACTTTAGAAATATACATTTACTATGTATATTTTTAACCTTAAAACAATGTTAGAACTATACTTTTTCCACCATGTTGTATTTTAACTTTAAGGTAATGTTCGGTGTATAGTTTGAACAGTATTTTGTATTTTAAACTTAAAGCAAGCTAGAACTACTTTTTTGACCACAAATATTATATTATAACCTTAAATCCACATCAGAATTATTCTTCAACCAGTGGTGTGGTATTATAATAACTTTAAAGAAATATTTCAACTATACTTTTATTGGTACGATGGTATTGTAATCTTAAAGTACCGTTACAACTACACTTTGACTAACAATGTAGTGTTTTAAAAATAACGTTAAAACTATACTTTAGTCAGTGAAGTAGTAATTTTAATTTAAAGCAGAGTTATAATTATACTTTGACTACTAATGTAGTAGTTTTAATGTAAAAAAAAATTTGAACTATAGTTTGACCAGTAATGTGATATTTTGAATTTGAAGGATGTTTACTGTTTTAAACATGAAGGAAGCTTAGAATTTAAGTATAGTTTGAGGAAGATTTTGTTTCGTAATTGTAGGTGAATTATCGTTAAATATTTTGTGGTTTCAGTGACAAATAGTCGTCTGCTTTGATAATTCGTTTTTCTCTTGTTTGACAATAAATTAGCATTTTCTTAAATGCGTATGTGTCTCTGTGTAGATAAATATGTATCAAGATGTATTCGGTTTGGTTTTCTTGATAACGTATAATTATTAAAATAGGGTTTGTGTTTGTAATATGACACAAGAAGGTGACTAAAATGTATACAAAGTACGATTTTATAATTTCCAAATCACGCCGTTAACAATTCGGTTCGTCATGTAGGTAGTTGTTATGCTATAAACAGAATTAGCATATCAAACCTTACTTCTAACTATGATTGGTCAAGCTGGTTTATACTATGTTCATTATTTGCGTTACTTACAACGACTGTTCAAGCTGGTTTATAGTATTTTTGCGATTTGCGTTACCTGTTATAATGATTGTTCAAGCTTGGTTATAATATGTTCTTTATTTATGTTACTTACAATAATGACTAGTCAAGCTGATTTATAATGTGTTCATTATTTACGTTACTTACAGCAGTGATTGGTCAGTCTGGTTCATATTATTTGTTACTTACGTTATTTTCATCTATAACTATTTACCATTCTTCGAACGGCGTTTCATCTAACTCGTTTATATTGTGTTATTTATTCACCATACTTCTAATAATTATTAAAAAAACTGGTTTACTTTATGTTAAATATTTTCCTCACTTGGATCAATGATACTCTTTGAAACTGCTCTAGGTAATAAGCTAATGTTTTATTTTGTAAATCTATTTAACCAGCGCCATCGAACTGTCTCCATTAGATGTTTCTACCGTTTTTATTTCAATTATACAGAAGTTATCGATAATTATGGAAATTACTGTGATTAATTTCAAAACCTTCGAAGGGCTTGTAACGCTTGAAGCTTTCATTTCGCATCACACCTAAATCCTATGAAAAAGAATAGCTCAAAATGATGCCTTTAGCTGACAGGTCTGCATAATAAGTTAAGAGCTTGAGACAACTGCCGCATACATGCTACAAGTAATGTTTTTCACGAATTGTGAACTAGTTTTTATTAAACAGAGAAATTAAAAGTTTCGAATAACAAACATAGCTCTATATCTACATTTCAAAGAACTGCGGAAGTGTTAATATCGCAACGTATCTAAACAGGTTCCTTTTGTTTTCTGTAGTTAAGATATATTGTCGTGTCGTCATACATTGTAAAAGCATCATGGTTGGACATGATGAGCAAAACAAAAACAAATCGTTTATTCCCATATACATATATAAAGGCCAAAAATAAAATTATGCTAATTTAGCAGTGTTTTTGTGAGCTCTATAAAAAATAAGATAACATTTATTGAATGAGTTCGGTATTGACGGGTGGTGACGACAGACAGTCTATAATTCTAGTTCCTGAAAATGTTTCTTCCATCATTAAAACCACATAACCACGGAAATATAATAGAACAAGTAAGTTATGATTATGAACTTACGATTCTAACAGGTCGCTTGAACTTACTTGTATTTGAAGGTAAGCCGATGTTCCTGGTATGGTAGAATTGTGGTAGTCGCTTGGCCTGATGGGAGGCATGCGATTTCTCAAGGTATTATATGATTACGTTACTCACTGTTAAGATCTAGGTCACAAATAGACGCCAGGGCTTTATAACTTAAGCGTTGTTTTCAACCAGCTAACGTTGTTTTGACCTCTTTCTATGTCTCTCTACGCGCTCCCCCAAGGACAGCTGTACTATTTAAAGAGTGTCCGCTAAGTTCTTCTCTTAGTGACGTATACGTACACTCTCCAAGCACTGATAATTACTCTTGCGCGTGCCGTTAGAGGTTTTGTCACAGCTGAATCAGGCGTGCTCGACTTCCACTACAATAGCACCAGAAGTGCAAGACGCTCTCTTCTGGTTCAGTGCTGTCGGTTGTAGTAAGTGGAGTAAAAGCAAACCAGGCTGTACCCAAACCAAACTACTGCCACGGTTGGTATTGATTTTCTTCCAATCCATTCACATAACAGCAGGCGATCCGCATCACGAGCTCCTTCCACCCATGCGACCCCTTCACACACACACACACACAATATGTGTTCAACTTTCAAAATCGAAACGGTTTCATTTCGTTTTTATTCACACCGTTTTTTTAACGAATTTCAGCTTAATAATCCATGGCGAATTAAGACGTAAACGTGATTGTAAATGTGCCATATTTTGATATCACGAACTTAATTTTTTTATTCATCACAAACTTATTATTGTACTGTATTGTTTGTTCGTGCTTAAAGTATAGCGCTTCTTATGAAAAGATGACCTGGTGGGTTAAGGCGTTCGACTCGTAATCCGAGGGTCGCGGGTTAGAACCCCCCTCGCACCAAACATGCTAGTCCTTTCAGCCGTGGAGGCGTTATAATGTGACGGCAAATCCCACTATTCGTTGGTAAAAGAGTGGCCCAAGAGTTAGCGGTGGGTGGTGATGTCTAGACGCATTTCTTCTAGTCTTACACTACTAAATTAGGGATGACTAGCGCAGGTAGCCGTAGTGTAGCTTTGCGCGAAATTCGAAAACCAAAAACAAACAAATCTTATGAAAACATGATTTTTAGCGCTATAAGTCTCGAGACTAGTCACTGTGCCATGTTATTGTACGAGACAGGGAAATAAACATAAATTTTGGTTTTGACTTATTTTTATATACTTGTGATCATCAACCTAACTCCTAATTTAGTGTAAGATTAACTAAGGTAATCAATCAGTACCTTTGTTTCATGTGCTTAGTATATACAGAATAGCCCCCCGCTAGTACAGCGGTATGTCTTCAGATTTACAACGCTACAAACAGGGGTTCGATTCCTCTCCGTGGGCTGACCAGATAGCCCGATGTGGCTTTGCGATAAGAAATCAAACATACAGAATATCTAATGTAAACACATCGAGTACTAGGTTTAAATCAAAGACTTTTGATATTTGAATATTTAAGCGTTTTTTGTGGGTATTTTAATAGAATTGACTCTTCGTTTTGTCTGTGAATGTGGCTAATGAATTGATCTTTGATTGTGTTCATTATTCGATACTCACAGAAAAATAACGTGGGCTCAGGTGCGGTTGCAGACATCTCAGTATTCGTACTTAGTATTTGCAGTAAACGGTTTCGGAATCGTTTCTACCCGAGAGGCTCAATCAACTCTATACATGTCTAATCAAAACAACTTTTTTTTTTTTTGGTTTAAAGTGGGCGCGAAACCGCGAGAGGACGCCACCGGAATGTTAATGAAATGATCACTTAAAACGCTTTTATATGTTGCTGTAAGAAAAAAAATAAATCACAGTGTCTTTTTGATAAAGGAACGTTCTCTGAAACCTGATTTGCTCTGGATTTAATTTTTTTCTCAAAGCTTTATAACATAAATCAGAGAACAACAAAAAAAACCAAGTGGTTATTCTATAATCTGGCTTGAATATTGTCTATTATATGTTAACGCTCCCGAGGTCGTAACATTGAAGTGTAATGAGAAATTCATGTATAACTCGTGTGCCCTAGGACTGACACAAGTTTTACGATAAATAATATTGCTCTAGAAAATATAATGTTTGAAGCTAACAAGCATTTAGACCAGTACAATCTGCTGTTTCAAGGCTAGTAAACAAAAGTAGCAAATATAGGTTAAATTTAAATAAAAATTAAAAAGCTTTAGCTGAAAATATAAATTTAGTGATTAGTAACAATTATAGTGATAGAAGTATGACAAATGATTTAAACAATTGCCTTCTGAACCACCGTATAAATTTTACGTTTAATATATTAGGTTTCAGATACCATCCGAATGTATAGTGATACTTAGATTATCTAACACCCTCACAGATGCATGCTCGTTACCACTGTTGAATTACTTATACTATAAGTGTATTGTTAAACCGTATATATATATATATATATATATATTGTTCGTAATTAACGGGAACTATTTATTGCAGAAAATAATCTGTATATACCTTTAGCCGCGGCGTAGCTCCGAGTTTGTTTCCTGTTATTGTTTAGCTCATAGTTCCGCCATGTCTTGACCGATTTGAGATACAGTTACAGCTTTGGACTCAAGAGGGCAAACTCTTTCGAGTTATGTATTTGACCACGCCCAGGGTGTCATAGATTAATTTACCCTATTACTGCCCGAAAGAATTTCAACTTCAGGATGTGCTTGTAGAGATCCCGAAGAGTAATAAACTAAAGTAAAATCGGGCATACGCGCGCCCCACACTTGGTGTTACTGGTTCACAAAAATTACGTAGTTTATTAAAAAGGAAGAATGTCTTATATTAATTTACTTTATACCTACCAAAAATAATTTCAAGTACGCGGCTATTGAGGATTTCCTCTTCTTCACATTTATTTATATTAGTACACGATTTAGATGATTTGTTTGTTTTTGAATTTCGCGCAAGGTTACACGAGGGCTATCTGCGCTAGGCGTCCCTAATTTATCAATGCAAGACTAGAGGGAAGGCAGCTTGTCATTACCATCCACTGCCAACATTTGGGCTACTCTTTTAACAACGAATAGTGGGAATGACCGTCACATTATAACGCTCCCACGGTTGAAAGAGCGAGCATGTTTGGTGCGATGGGTATTCGAACCCGCGCGACCCTCGGATTAAGAGTCGAGTGCCTTAACCACTTGGCCATGCCGGGCCTCAGATGATACGTAGTTTTAACAGTTGTATTACACACGTATATATATATATTTATGTACACTGAATAAAATCTTAAATCCAAGTAACATAAAAAAAAAATATGCATTTTGCGTTCTTAGACCACTTATTTGAGTAGAGCTTCGAAATATTAAAATAAGAAAAGGGAAAATAAAAATAAAGCATTTTTAGCATGTAATGGGGAAAATGTGAACACTATAGAATTAGCCTAAATACTAGCTGGTCAGAAGTTTAATACCTTACCAAAAAGAAGTCCTAAACAGGGCAGGAAATGCCCAACAAGAGGTCTCAGCAGTGAGTTGCACAGCCGTCATTGCGAATAACTGCAAATATATTCGCTTTGGCATGGTCGATATAAGCGTTTGCAGAAGGCTGGCTGGAATGTTATTCCAAATGGTGAAGATGACTTCACGAAGATCATGCACTGTTTGGAATTGACGTCCATTTCTATTGCCATCCACCTCAAAACATTTTCAATGGGGTTCAATTCGGGCGAACTCGCTGGATGGTCCAAAAGAATCACATTATTCGCCATGAAAAAGTCCTTTGTCCTGCGGGCATTGTAGATTGCAGCGTTGTCATGATGAAAGATCCAATCATTTCTACATAAGCGAGGGCCTTCAGTCAATAAGGATGCTCTTTCCAACATGCCACTGTTTGACGTCCCTGTATAACCTGAAGTTCCATGGAAGGAGAAAGCACCCCAGATCATGATGCAACCTCCTCCACCGAGTCGTGTAGAAAATGTATATCCTTATCGTGCCAGTAACTTTGGAAGCCATCAGGACCATCCAGGTTAAATTTTTCTCATCAGAGAACAAAACCTTCTTCCACATTTCTACGTCCCATGTTTGGTGCTTCTCAGCAAAGTTTAATCGAGCTGTATGGTGATGTGGAAGGAGGCGTGGCCTTTGCAGACGTTTACAGTTTTTAAAGCCTTTCTCTCGTAGTTGTCGTTTTATTGTTCTTGAGATACATTCTGCGTGGGTAAGGGCTTATCCGGTTCGACGATAGACTGGTTCTTTGTTTTTGTTACCGTCATTCGCTGTGCCCCTTACGGGAGTTTGTGTTTTTTTCACCGTGTGTTGTGTCGTGTTCTGCATAGTCCGTGAAAAATTTGGTCGCGTGTTGTAGAGCATGTTAGTATTTTAGAAGTGTATGTGTGCGTGCGCAGGTCGGTATGACTACGACCATACTCTGTTCGGCCGCGGTCCATTCATTTAGTGGTGCCCGCGGCCTCGCTTCCCTCGGCGGCCATTGACTCCTTAAACGCTGCTGTGGAGGGCAGCCATGTGGAGTGTCTCCAACATATTGGAAATGGGCGATATGTGGCGACGCTGGCGTAGGCCACATACTCTCGGACTCTGCTGGACAAAGAAGACTTTCAATTCGGAGACCAGTTTGTCCGTGGACCCGGCCGAGCAAAACATTAAATGGCTGACCCTCAGGTCGGCTCCTTACGAACTGGCCCATGACGTCTTCAGGGGCGCATTGGCCGCGTACGGTACAGTTCGTAAGTTAGAACACGAGACACACCAGATTCGCCCGTCAGTATGTACCGGGAACTGAAGAATCTGTCTGGACATGAAGAAGCCAGTTCCCAACTTCATCACCGTGAACGGCTTCTGGGTCATAGTTAACTACCCGGGGCATGCGGCGGCTCTGTCGCTGCTGTGGCCTCGAAGGCCACCTGTGAACCGCGTATCAGACCCCGCAGTGCGGGATATGTCTGGCCTTTGGACACACCGACAGTGCCTATCACGTGACTTGTGATGTTTGTGGTGGTGGTCACACTGCGTTGGGTGGTGAGGGGGTTGAGGGCTGTGATGGCGCCCATGCTCTTACCACTCTGGTAAGTGTTGAGGTGCGATCCTCTGAGGAGGGTCCAACCTCCTCTGTTCTGGGTGGGTCGGCTGGGCAGATTGCGCCACTGAGGTGACCCAGGCTTCCCATGCTGGCGCGGATGTGCCTGGGGGTTTTGAGGGACCTCTTGCCCAGACCTCGAGTGTTGGGGTATTCTGGCCCCTTTCTCTGCTGCCGTGTTGGCCCCAACCCCGACATTGGACGAGCTCCCGTCACCTGGCTTGTTCGACTTTTTTGTCAACTTCCTCAGTCTTCCCAGTCTCTCGGCGCTCGGAGGGAAGAATTAGGGGGGAGCAGGGGCACTGCAGCCCCGTGTATTCTCCAGACATAGGTCTTGATGTTCCTGGGTTGTGGTGATGGTTGACAGATGCCGACGGCCGCAGCTGCGAAGCGGGGGTGGGATCGGGTAGCCTCAAGAGGGCGCTCACCCCCTGCCTCCATCTATACAGTCAAAGCAGCAGCATCACTGATTCCTCTCCTCTGATTGGTTGATGGGTTTTTCCTGCATTAATTTAAACATCAAAGAGATGCATGGCATTGCTAAGCAATTCTACGCATTCTCCCTCTTCAACCGCTTTGCAGTTGATGCCATATTTTTGCAGGAGGCCCATTTTGCCTCTCGAAAGGACCACTTTTCATTTTACTCTCGTTATCCTGTCTGTGCCTTCTAGTCCTTAGGCACGACACGTGCGCGGGGTGTGGGGATCCTCTTTCACCCGCATTTTAATGGGACCATCCTCGCATCACATAATGATGCTGTGGGGCAGGTTGTGTGCATTGATGTTGTCGCTGAAGGTCGTAAGATTCAGCTTGTCAATGTCTGTGCACCATCCCAGTCTTGGGGGCGGAAGACCTTTTCGGGCTTGGACAGATTCGAAGTTACACAGGCCAATATCGTCCTTGGTGGCGACTTCAACTGCATTTTGGATCCTCACCTCGACAAGATTGGGGTGATCCTCTTTCTGGTGATTAGTATATGCGGTCTCTGCATGCGGTGCTATCAGATTTCGACTTTTCCGATGTCTGGCGTGTGCTGCATGGGACTGCTTTTGTGGCAACTTGGACCAGTCAGGGCGTTTCTTGTTGCCTTAACAGATTCTATGTAACACCTGGCCTTTGGCAAAGCCTCAGGAGAGCTGCAGTTCACCGGGTTGGAGATGTCTTGTTTTACGTTTCCGACCATCGAGCACTTATCACCACATTCAGGGATTTTGTCCCCGTTTTTCGGGGCCCTGGTGTGTGGAGGCTCAACGTCTCCCTCCTTGCTGAGGATGAGGTTGGAGACGAATTGGTTGCCCTTGTATGGGGGCTCTGCTCTGTTGAGTCTGTCACCGGGTTCTGGTGGGTGGGTTTCAAGGAAGCCTGTGCCTCTTTGTTGAGACAAGCTGGCATGCGTCGTTAGCGGGCTCGCTGCCTGGCCTTGCGAGGCAAGCAGGACATCTTGGCTGCCTTGTTCCGTGGTAGACCAATGAATATAGACTTGGATTATTCCGAACTATTCTGTGCAGCGAGCATCTCTAGTTTGATGAAATCTCTCGATCCCAGAACAGTTACTAGAGTTCCACTGTGCAAGACACGGGAGATGGCCAAGACCAGACATCTCCAGTCTGGTGTTGGGGAATGGTCATTCCTCATCTGATATCTCTGCCATTCTAGATGCGTGCCTCGGCTATTATCGCCGTTTATATTCGGCTTCACCCGCGGACGAGGGGTTGGGGGGCGACATTACTCAGTTTTTGTCCTCCCTCGACCCTTCCTTTCACAAACAGCTGGTGAAACCCATCAGCTTGGGTGAGTGTTGGTTGCCCATTCGGTTCATGCCACTCAGAGGTTCCTTGGCCAGATGGACTGCCATTGGAATTCTACTGTCACGTGTGGCATGTTGTCGGGCCCTATTTCGTTATACTTTTTAACACCTGTCTGACCACGTGGTCTATGCTGCCGGGAATGCGGGATAGGCTCATTACTCTTATCTGTAAGGATCCCAACCAGTCTGAAGATCTTTCCTCCTGGCGACCAATTTCTCTCCTGAACGTGGATGCAAAGATTATTTCTGAGGTCCTGTTTGCCCATTTGGGTGCAGTTATGCCTTCCTTGGTTCACTGCACTCAGACGTGTGGCATGCGGGGCAGAAGTATCCAACAAAATCTGGTGCTTCTCAGGGACCTGTTCCACTACATCATGGATCAGGATATCCCTGCTATCTTTGTGTCCCTCGATCAGAGCAAAGCTTTTGATTGAGTTCACCACGGATTTCTGTGGTTCGTTCTGGGGAGGTGTAGCCTTCCTTCAGTTTTTTGTCCAGTACATGCAAGCTTTGTACGCGACTGCTTCGAGCAGGATCTTGATTAACGGGTACCTGACGTCTTCCTTTCCTATCTCGTAGGGAGTTCGTCTGGGTTGCCCGTTGAACCCTCGCTTTATGTGTTGGTGATTGAGTGCCTGCTTTCTTATCTGTATCACTCGGTCTCATTGCGTGGCCTCCAGTTGCCGAGGGGTACGAGCGTGCCTTACGTCGCGCATGCAGACGATGTGAACCTGTTCCTCCAGAACATAACATCATTAGTTTGGTGCTGGCCATTGTCCACCGTTACTCTCAGACCAGTGCTGCCCAGCTCAATTATCCCAAGTCTCGGGTTCGGGGTTTTGGCAAATGGGCCTCGTCTGCTGACTCCCCATTTGGTCTACACTGGGCCTCATACCCAGACACTTGCTTTGGGGTTCGTTTTCTAGCGGGCCCTAGGGTTGCTTGGGAGGGGGTGGTGCAGCGTATCGGTTACGGCAGTGCACGATTACCGCTACTGTTCTGTTAACATGTTTGACAGGGCAGAGGTGGTGAAGAGGAGGATACTCCCCTTGGTCTGGTACCTGGGGGCTGTCCTTCCTCTGGATGACTGCATTGCACAGGCCATCGAGCACCATGCCTTTGCCTTCCTGTGGGGTGGCAAGCCTGAGGCTGTTTCTCGGCTTTCCTTGACACTGCCACCCCGCAAGGGAGATCTGGGCATACCATGGGTCCAGACCCAGTGTCTTTCCCTTCTTCTATCTAGTACCTTTCTCTGTCTGTCCTTAGAGGGTCATCCCTGTTGCCACTTCACTAGATTCTTGGTTGGCACGGGTCGCGGGCTCTTTGGTGTTCCATTTGGCTTGCAAACACCAGTGTGTTTTGACCATCCTTCCTGGTATGTTGACGCTGCTGTGGCGATCCGGCGATGTCGTGCCGTATCGGCCGACGTTCCGACGGACTCCCGTTCCCTCTACCACCTGCTGATCCCCAAATGTACCCACAGGATCGAGCAACACCACCCTGCTCTGCCATGGGACGTTATTTGGGACCGCGTTGCGCTGCTTCATATCGGTAGCTACCTCTAGGCTTTCAACTGGCGCGTTGTGCACAACATCATTTAGGTGAGGGAGTGTGCATACCTTTGGAACTCTTGTGCATATGAGTTGTGTCCCATGTGCCACACTCAGGTAGAGTCTGTCTTGCACAAATTGGTCCTCTGTACAACGTTGGTGGAGATCTGGGAAAGGGTGGCCCGCCTTTTCCGGGTCCCGCCTCTCTCGGCAGAGACCATACTGTACCACGTGCCAGTCCCTGTTCACAGCCGCCGAGTATCTGAAAGTACGACACTGGCGCCTGCTCGAAAACCAAATTGTTCCAAACAAACCAGATGACATACTTAAAGATGATTAAAGTATACTGGAAGCCTATTAAATGCTAAAAAAGGTTTTATTTTTATTTTCCCTTTTCTTATTTTTATCTTTGGAAGCTCTACTCAAATAAATGGTTGAGTCTAACAACGCAAAATGCATATTTTTTATGTTCATTAGCCTTAAGATTTTGGCCAGCAATGTATGTTTGTGTGAAAAATTTAAAGAGGACTGGATTTTAAAATACAAAAATGAGGAAAACCTAAAATTTCTAATATTATTTACCTCTTTACGTAATTATTTAAACAATGTAATAGATAGAGGAATGAAGTATTTAAACAATAGACTCTGTCTGGAGTGTTTAGTTTTGGCCCAAGATCCCAAATTTTAACAGTTTCTACTCATCATTTTTGACTCAGTATAGAAGGTACACGGAAAGAAAAAATTCTGGGAGGCTGTCACAACTGTGCTGTTTAGAATAAGGAAGTCCCCTTAGATTGGAAGCGGCTTTCCGATTACAGTTCCTGACGTGTTTTATAGTATTCTGTCTCTAATAGGCTTGTATGTTTCACCTACGCAAGTATCACGAATTCGACGGCGGATGTAGAACAGCATAAAGCTTTACGGTTACGACTAGAGAGCAGGTAGATTGAATGAGAAATGAATACCCAAGTACATATTTGTGCTTGGATTCTCATGTCTATTTTCTCTTACAGTTTCTTACTTTTCTTCTTCGCGCACGCGCGTGTGTAGTACCCCACATTACTTGTTACGAGATCAGGAGGCAATGGGTACGTTTGGTATAGGCTTTCAGAATTTAACTTTTACTCTACATGTTAATTAATTAATATTTCTGTTAGCTATTAAATAAATAGCTTTTGTAGTTTTTTGATGACGTAAAAGTTTTGTTTTTTTGTTTTGTTTATATAGCTTTAAACTACCACTACCTTTTTCTTAATGTACTTTTGAAAACTATATTTGTAGTACTTTTGGCTAACGAATATTATTTTACGGACAAGTTGAGTTCTCTAAAACAGGAGTTTCTAAAACTTGATACAATCTCTACGGTGATAACTAAATTTATTGAGAAGAGATGGTTGAGGCAGAATCAAAATGAACGAATCTAACCTTATCTATTTGCTTCGTACATCGAGGTACAGAAATACAAGTAAGAGCGAAATGGGAAAACTGAAATAACTGTAGAGGTGAAGCTGGGAAGTTAGCACATGTGTGCTCATGCGCAGTAAGCTGCTGGGAAGTAAGCACATGTGTGCTCATGCGCAGTAAGCTGCTGGGAAGTAAGTACATGTGTGCTCATGCGCAGAAAGCTGCTGGGAAGTAAGCACATGTGTGCTCATGCGCAGTAAGCTGCTGGGAAGTAAGTACATGTGTGCTCATGTTCAGAAAGCTGCTGGGAAGTAAGTACATGTGTGCTCATGCGCAGAAAGCTGCTTCCAGACCGTCAAGTTCAGATAAAAACTCCTTTCAAAGTACCAACCGACTCTGGAATGGAGAGTTGAGAAAAGCCCACGTCCCCATCTTCTAACATTATCATAAAGAAAGTAATTCCATAAGGCGAACTTGATGTTTACCACGGCTCAAAATTCCCAAAACACGACAAACACAGTCCAAACTGACAGCAACTATGGAGAAGCCAACGCCTAAGGTTTTCTTTACAAAACATCAACAGCGGATTTGTTAAAATCAGAGCCGTTTTAAGATTACACATTTTATAACAAAAATTAGTACCAAACAATAGAAAAGCGTTATTTACAATACTGACACGTCAAATTCTTATTGAGAGTTCGACTTTTTTATATTTTTATTTACACAAAATAATAATCGCTTTTTATCACAGCTTTAAGAACTTTAGGAGCACTAGTTTTCTCCAACATATTGTACCACTACGAATCTCTTTTAGAGAACCACGAGGATTAAAGAACATTTCTAGTACTATTATAGACCGATAGTCTTTCCTGGAGAAGTACAACATATAATTAATACCATAACACTCGGACAGTTTTTCTTAGTAAAAGAGGCAGGGTGTGTAATACGTAATTCACACTGTTATACACTGCTAGTCTTCCCTAGTGTACCGCAAAGAAACATAATAAGTAACATTTATTACCGATTCACAGTTTACTCTAGCGAACCACGAAGACTACAATACATACATAGGACAAATATAGATTAGTGGTGTTTGGTAGATCTTTAAGATGAACAAAACACGTAGTGAGCAATGTCAGAGATATAACCTTTCCTAGAAAGTCACAGTATTGATAGTTTATTGTGTAACTTTGTGCTTTAATAAAAACAAGCAAAGCTGCAAATGATAAACCGTACTTGTGAAATCAAGCAATTGTGTTTTACAACATTAAATAAAACCGTAAAGAATTTTGCAGTTCTTTGTTAGACGTTTACAAGTCTAATCTATAAATGGCCCGGCATGGCCAGGTGGGTTGGGGCGTGCGACTCGTAATCTGAGGGTCGCGGGTTCACATCCCGGTCGCACCAAATATGCTCGCCTTTTCAGCCATGGGGGCGTTATAATGTGTAGTTAATCCCATTATTCATTGGTAAAAGAGTAGCTCAGGGTTTGCGGTGATGACTAGCTGCCTTCCCTCTGGTCTTACATTGCTAAATTAGGGACGGCTAGCACAGATAGCCCTCGAGTAGCTTTGGGCGAAATTCAAAAACAAACAATCTATAAATTCCGTAGTTATTGTATTTCGTAAAACAGTAGTTTTTATTTCCAGAGGAGATAAAAACAAGGCAAAAGCAACGAAAAACACAACACACAAACAAATAGTAAGTAAAACATTAAAAGATACATTTACAACTAAGTAAATAAATATAAAACAAGCACACTGTTCGATTCAAATTTAAATTATTTTTTTGTTTAATCACAATAGTATGAATAAAAGATCAAGTTAAAGTGCCTCCTTTTCGTCCGCCTATTATATGTGAAACAAACGAAAGGTAGTAAAATATCAATTCTCCTCGATTTTCACATTACATAAAAACACTCTATTACAGTTTTAGAAGTTTTATGGACTTCGAAAGATCGTTTTTCTAAGCCGTTTAGCAACCTCCAGAATTACTATATATCAAAGTAATTCAATACACGACGAATCACTACGATAGACATTTATCACTTTCTCAAAAGCATGGTAATGCATGTAAATATTTTACTAAATATGTACAAAGTTTAATATAGAAGCTGCAGTACGAAGGGAGGGAAAGAAATTTAAAAAAATCAACTCCTAAGTTATTATCTCATGCCCAGTTTATATTATTAAATTCAGTAAATTATGACAACACTTATGATTTTAAAGTGCTTGAAGGTTTCACGACAATACTCAAGGCAAACCACGATCAACATGATTATGATATACTGGAGTCACCTGCGTATTAAGTAACAATAAGTAGTATTTTAAATAAAAGCGTTAACAACAGTTTAACATTAGCCTAGTTATTCAATGAGAATAAGTTGTACGTAAAAGGATAGATGTAACAACAGCATAAACCTACATGTTAAGAGTCAATGATTAACACGTTAAAGAATAGATTTAACAACAGTTAATTATAAGCCTAGTTATTAAGAAACAATTAGTAGTACGTTAAACATAAGCCTGCTTTTTTCGTAGACAATGAGTAGTACGTTAAAGGACAGATTTAACAACAGTCAGACATAAGACCACTTATTAAGAGACGATAAGTAGTTTGTAAAATAGTAGGTTTAACAACAGTTGAACATAACCCTACTTATTAAGACACACTGAGAAGTACGTTAAACAATAGATTTAACAACAGGTAATTATAAGCACACTTAAGCTTCTTGACAATTTATAAAGAATACAAAGGGAGTGGGTGTTTGGAAAGAAAAAAAAATTCTTCAAAACAACTGGAGCGTATCGTTAAGCATAGCATGTTTGTAACTGAAGCGTATCGTTAAGCATGGCATGTTTGTAATTGGAGCGTATCGTTAAGCATAGCATGTTTGTAACTGGAGCGTATCGTTAAACATAGCAGGTTTGTTTTCTTCAATTTCACGCAAAGCTACACAATGGCTTTTTTCACTAGTCGTCTCTAAGTTAGTAGTGTAAGACTAAAGGGAAGGCAACTGGTCATCACCGCCAACTCTTGAGCTACTCTTTTACCAACGAACAGTTGGATCGATCGTGACATTATAACGCCCCCATAGGTGAAGGAGCGAGTATTTTTGGTGCAACGGGGATTCAAATCCATAAACCTCAGATTACGAGTCAAGCGCCGTTATCACTTGGCCACGCCGAGATGGCATAATATGATCCCATTTATTTTATTCTTTTCTGTGGGTGGGGATTGTTAGGTTCCAACTCCCTTAATTTTGAGGTAGGAAGAAAACAGGCGTCCCAGAGAAAAACCTAGTTTCATTACCGAGACGTGCAAAACCATGTAAAATGCCTACTTCCCTTATATTGTATCACAATATCTCAATCATGGGATTCGAAACTTCTACAGTCGTTAAACGAGTGAGGCAGCCGATCTCTCTGACAACTTAATTCCCTGAGGACTAACAAAAATTTGCCGCCTTCGTAACATCTCATGGTTTAGCATATGATTACAATTTCAACCATTAAACTTCGTTATCTTTTTCTCCCAACTAGTGTTGTTGTAGGAGTAACACAACCATCGAAATCACTTCGTGCTCACAGAAATCTTATGTTTTGTGAGAAATAAGATTCACTCTTGTGTTTTCAACAGTCGGTAATAAGAGCTTCATTTACTTGTCTTGTATCGTATAAATTTTGAGTTATATATCGCTTTTAAAAGGGTCTGTGTCTTCACTTTGCTGCCGAAATTCTAGCTTCCTCCACATTCTTCAGAATTCTTAACGACATATACATTCCCACCTCAATTCTCGTATACGTAGCCTTCACCTACGTACATTTTGACTTGTACACTTTTATCATGTAACTTTTTTTTTTGAGTACTACGAGCACATTAAACATACTAATTCTAATAATAGTATGACAGCCCGTACTTTATAAACAATATACTGATGTGGCACTGTTTGCTTGATTGGATGACAGCCAATCACAATGTAAACAAACAACACGTTACTGTATTGTGTTGTGATTGATTTTTATGAGTAGTAGTAGTTCCAAAATATTTAGATTTTCACACCTAATTTTTCTTAGCATTGCCTGTTGGTTAAGGTACTCGACTCGTAATCCGAGGGTCGCGGGTTCGAATCCCCATCATACCAAACATACTCGCCCTTTCATCCGTGAGGACGTTATAATGTGATGGTCAAACCCACTATTCGTTGGTAAAAGAGTACCCTAAGAGTTGTCGGTGGGTGGTGATGACTAGCTCCCTTCCCTCTAGTTTTACATTGCTAAATTAGGAAAGGCTAGAGCAGAAAGCCCTCGTGTAGCTTTGCGGGAAATTCAAACCAAACCATTCGCTAAACCTTTTTCTCTGTCAGTGATTATTCACAATTATCTTCACTCATGTATTATCATCATAAATTTTCTACGAAATTACCAAATCAAAACCAAGTTTACTTATCTGTATAATAATGTCGAGAATTATGTAAATTGTTACGAAAGCAATATCTCAATAAAGACTACATTGATAGATCCCGCAAGTTAACCGGTTTAAAATATGACCGTTTTATCGTGGATTGTGACTGTAGATTTTGTGTCGACAATTTAATTGCAGGTGTGAACGTAGGAGTAATATAAAGGCTTGTGTGTGGAATTGGGTGTTAGAGTACCAAGTTCTGTAACATAAAATGTGAGAAAGAAAAGCTTGCTCGTGTCATAAAATAGGTTATACTTGTGTTTGATGTTTAATCAACTGCATCCGCCTAAAATCTAAGATACACAAAAAGCTAAATACATAGTGTTAAAATGAATTCGGGCAACGCAAATCAGCAAATTACCTGACAACCACAAATAACGTAAAGTCACTGTGAAACATACACTGCTGGCGAAAATCTTAAGGCCAATAAACATAAAGAAAAAATATGCATGTTGCGTTGTTAGACTCAACCACTTATTTGAGTAGAGCTTCGAAAGATGAAAATAAGAAAAGGGAAAATAAAAATAATAAAACTTTTTAGCATCTAATAGGGAAAATGTGAACACTATGAAATTAGATGGTCAAAAGTTTAAGACCATAGTGAAACAAAATGTTAATCGGTAAACACGTAAAGAAATTTAGTCATTTGTGTTCAAGCATTAGCGTTGTCAACATCTCCTGTGTTACATTGGGTAAAAACATGGCAAAGGCTAAAACGTTGAGAGTTTGAACTTGGCAGAATTGTCGAGCTACAAAAGCAAGGTCTCTCTCCACGTACCATCGCTGGTGAGATTGGGTGTAGTAAAATTGTTGTTGCAAATTTCTTAAAAGACCGTGAGGGATACGGAACGAAAATTTCAAGTGGTCGGCCCAATAAAATTTCGCCGGCGTTGAGCAGGAGGATTCAACGGGTTTTCCGGCAAGACATCAGTCAATCGTCGAACCAGATTAAGGCCCTAACGGACGCAGAATACAGCTCAAGAACAATAAGACGACACTTACGAGAGAAAAGATTTAAAAACCGTAAATGTCTTCAAAGGCCACGCCTCCTTCCATACCACAAAACAGCTAGGTTAAACTTTGCTGAGAAGCACCAAACATGGGACGTAGAAAAGTAGAAAAAGATTTTGTTCTCTGATGAGAAAAATTTAACCTGGATGGTCCAGATGACTTCCAACGTTACTGGCACGATAAGGATATCCCACTGGAGAAATTTTCTACACGACACAATGGAGAAGGTTGCATCATGATCTGGGGTACTTTTTCCTTCCATGGAACAATGGAGCTTCAGGTTATACAGGGACGTAAAACAGCAACTGGCTACATTGGCATGTTGGAGAGAGCATCCTTATTGATTGAAGACCTTCGCTTGTGTGAAAATGACTGGATCTTTCATCAGAACAACGCTGCAATCCACAATGCCCGCAGGACAAAGGACTTTTTCATGGCGAATAATGTGATTCTTTTGGACCATCCAGCGTGTTCGCCCGAACTGAACCCCATTGAAAATGTTTGGAGGAGGATGGCAATGGAAGTCTATAGAAATGGACGTCAATTTCAAACAGTGCATGATCTTCGTGAACCCATCTTCACCACTTGAAATAACATTCTAGCCAGCCTTCTGCAAACGCTTATATCGACCATGCCAAAGCGAATATATTTGCAGTTATTCGCAATGACGGCCGTGCAACTCACTACTGAGACCTCTTGTTGGGCATTTCCTACCCTGTTTAGGACTTCTTTTGAGTATGGTCTTAAACGTTTGACCAGCTAATATTCAGGCTATTTCCATAGTGTTCACATTTTTCCTATTAAATGCTAAAAAGGTTTTTTTAATTTTTATTTTCCTTTTTCTTATTTTCATCTTTTGAAGCTCCACTCAAATAAGTGGTTGAATGTAGCAACGTAAACTACAAATTTTTCTTTATGTTCATTGGCCTTAAGATTTTGGCCAGCAGTGTATATCAAAACTATATTTTGAAATTGTTTGACCTTTGGTAGGTAGTGTGATGCCACCGAAAACTTACCGATTTTGAGAACAGTTTGTAAAAGCCCTTTCTTACGCAAAATACAGGTACTTGGCGAGACAGGACATTGCATAAAGATACCTGCAACAAGTTAATCTTCAGCAGTGGTAAAAAAAGTATCTTGTGGTAACTGGTAAGAATTCTCAAAAAACAAAAGTCAGTGACAAAAAGTATTTCCCTCTGGAAAAGCGACACAAATCATTTGCACAAACGTTTTTTCTACAACATATCTATTCAACTATCGAGTACATCAGCCGCTGGAGAAAGAAAGAGATATTCATGTTCTTCCATACGATGATATACTGGCTAAATGACCAAACTAGCGCTTATGGATTTCTGAGCGATCAGACGTCTAAACGGAGACTGGGAGCCTTCGTTCTTGTATAGTAAATGGATTAAGGAAAAACTGCAACGAGATATGGTGTGCTTTGGAAATGAGGGCCTTAGAATGGAACCTTTTGCAATGGAAACTAAGTTGTAGCCCTATTGTCAAGATGTACATGATGAGATTCCAAAATAGTTTTAATATAACGTCGTTTGTACAATATTTTTTGTTTCTATGCTGAGACCTCCATCTAAACAAAAAATGGAACTGTTTCGTTTGTAATGAGATCCAGTGATACAAATACTGCATTCAGTTTAGTTATTATACGTTTAAAATTATACAACATATGTATTTATTTATATACTTAATTTCAAATGGCCCGGCATTGTCAGATGGATAAGACACTCGACTCGTAACCTGAGAGTCGCGGGTTCGAATCCCCGTCACAACAAACATGCTCGCCCTTTCAACTGTGAGGACGTTATAAAGTAACGGTCAATCCCACTATTCGTTGGTAAAAGAGTAACCCAAGAGTTGGCGGTGGGTGGTGATGACTAGCTGCCTTTCCCTCTAGTCTTACACTGCTAAATTATAGACGGCTAGCGCAGATAGCCCTCGTGTAGCTTTGTGCGAAATTAAAAACAAACCAAATTTCAAACAGCAAAGTCAAACACAAGACCACACATAACAGACATATAAATTCAGAGCACAAACTACTGAGTAGAACTGGAAGAATGTATCGTAGTTGGAGAGATAACTGAAGTAATAAATAGGCTTGTATAGTTATTAAATGTGGATGAAGAATTTGTATTAGAAATGTAATTTGTAATTAAGAACAGTCTTTAATAAGTCAGGGATTAATGATAAAGATACGTTATCCTGTGAATGTATAAATTATGATTTTACTCAGAAGCATTTTATTATAGTAGCATACCCATTGCACAGTAATATAATTTAATAAACGTCCTTAATGAAGAACCTAAAAGTACAGCTAAAACTTTGTAATGAAATATTACCTTATATATTTGGTTGTTTGTATTTCTTGCAAAGCTGCACGAATGTTGTTTTCTCTAGCTATCCATAATCTAGCATTGATAGACTAGGAGGAAGACATCTAATCAATACCACCCCTCTCTAACTCTTTGAATATTCTTTTACCAATGAATAGTGTGGTTGACCACCCAATTATAACTTCCCTAACGGCTAGAAAGGATTCGAATCTCACAACCTACAGGTTGTGAGAAACAGTAGAATATAATATGTAAATAACTATACAATTAAGTTAAGTTACATTAAGTCATTGACTTTTTTATTTACAGCTGAGATAATATATTTTAAATGGGGTAATATAAAAGCTTAAAATTGGGTTTTCAAAAAATTATCTTTTTATCCTACAAATCATCGAATCAGTCGAGCAATTTTAAAACAATTTAACGTTAACTAATAAAGCTAACTGTGTTTTTTTTAAATCTTCACTTTAATTTAATAACTTAAATTTTAATCATAGCTATCAGATTAACAGCAAATGTAGCTCATCACGTGTTTATGAGTAGTGAAGAATTTTTAAAATGCACTTTTAAACTGTCTCATTTTCATATTTATATACAGATAATGAATTACATAATAATCCAGCTAAGTTCATAGTCTCGAAAAACTGACACCCTGAAGAAAAGAACATTTTTAGTTTGTTGATCAATTAATTACCTTAGGGCCTAACATGAGCTGGTGGTTGTAGCGTTCGATTCTCAGTATGACAGTCAGAGGTTCGATATCTCCGTCACACCTTTAAACCATGGATACTTTACAATCCATTGTTCGTTCGTAAAAGAGTAGCTCAAGAATTGATGGGTGGTGTTGGCTATCTGTCTTGTCTGTAGTCTGTCACAGCTAAATTGGGGACGGCTAGTGCAGGTAACCCTCATTTAGCTTTTCGCGAAATTCAAAACAAACAGTTAGTTCAGACATTATGATAGAAAAATCCATGACTTCAAATTATTAGTTATTTCACCTTTTGTAAAACCTGAATTATGTAATTAATTTCAATGCAATATTCTACAATATATCACACTAATATTCATTGCTTGGATTTAAATTTTTAGCAACATGTGTATTTGTTTACAAATACTTTGCATAAAGGTCAAGAAATTCTATTTCCAACTTTTACAATTTTCCAATGACTCTTGATATCGCGGAAATTTTCACACAATTATATTTTTTTATAGACATTTAGGGCCTCCAGTGGCACAGTTATATGTCTTATAACGCTAGAAACCAGGTTTCGATACGCGTGGGGGGCAGAGCACAGATAGCCCACTATGTGGTTTGTCTAACTTCAAACACAGACCTTTAAATCTTAAATAATATTGTTTCCAATAACATGCTGAATTAATTTTTTTACATTCTATTGTAAATGTTTTAAAATTCCCTTAAATTTCAAAATAATATTCTTTTAAGCCAGATATAAAAATTCAAAAAATTATTCAGCAAATAAATCTTCTTACTGGTTGTTTTAGTCACTGACATCATGCCTGTTTTATTCTCACACCGAGCAAAGATAATAGGGCTGCTAATGCATGCGTGTCAGATTATGGTTATTTGGAATAGTACATACGATGAAACGTATATTTTCAGATCTTGCTGATGATGGAAATGATTGGGTGTGTAAGCGTCCGCAGAATTTATCCCAGGTGAGGGTAAGCCATCGATGATCTGATTGGTTATGGTTTATTTATTTGAACCTAATTTCGTCATTTGTATTGAAATATAATTATTTTTCTAATAAGTGTTTTAAATAAATTATTATATTAAATTTTCTTTTCAAGTTCCGGGGACTAGGGCCAAATGCTTCCCTCGAGCCATCGTTCTGACTCCCATGGTTGGATCATGCAGTATCATAATAAGACTAAGAAGAAAACCCTGAAACTTATTTTTTTAATTAATAATATCTAACCTGTATAAAAGCCATTGTGTAGCACGTCACGCTTGATTTCTCAAAATAAAAGTAATAAAAGACACAAAATGCATTTATTCAAATAGAATAGTTCGATAACTGTCTGCCCGTTACAACTTTTGTGACGGGGGTAAAAGGGGGGTCGTGAGGAGTTTTTGTTTGTTTGTAATTAAGCATAAAACAACACAGAGGACTATTTATGCCCTACCCACCACAGGGATCGAATCTCGGTTTCTAGCGTTGTTAGTCCGAAAACTTTCCGCTGTGACACTGGTGGAGAATATATACTAGCAGATTTGTCCCTGCTTTACAGGCATAATATGTATACATTATATATGTTTATATGTCTGTATACACATATATATTGTAAATCTAAGATACGCAAATGTATACATTATTTACTAACGGTATCATATGGACTAATGTAAAAATAATTGGGAACTTCAGTTACTCAAGGGCCACCTGCATTAGCCGTCGTTAATTTTGACTTATAGACTGGACGGAAGGCAACTAGTCAACAGCACATACCGCCAATTCTTCGATTAGTTTTATCTGGCCGAATAGTGAAATTTGATAGTCACTCTTATAAAGCACTTACAATCTAAAAGTTCTGAACGTGGTCCTCTGATTGGTGCACAGATCATGTGGATCTGCAGATTCAACATTCGCGTGCTGTTACCAAAAAATAAAATCACGTATTTAAAATACCTCCTAAATAAGTCATCAGAACTTTACAGTACTATACAGTGTTTACTTTTGTAACAATACCTATGTAATAACTGAGCCATAAGTTATACGTTTTTATAAGTATTATTAATAATTACTAGTAATTAAAATAATAATAATTCCAGTGTAAACAATGTTATCATTATCCCTTGCAGTTAGCTTTCTTACACAAATTTGTTTTCCCTTAGAAACCTTAAGTAAAGAGTGAAACAGAAATTACCAGCTAGTAGTATATATTATACACATTATATAGTATATTATATAGTATATATATATTAAAGTTGTAACCTCTTTATGTTTATAATTTGTTTATAAAAGGAACCTCCCTGTTTCTATTGAAACAATGCATAAAATACTAGTCGAGAAAACTTCGCTGCTGTTTTGCTGAGTTTGGCTTCTCTTACTTTATGATGAGAGACCACTATATCAAATTGGCATCAAACACATATCAGTGATTATTAAACAATGCTGTTGTACCGACAAAAGATGTATTACCGTAATGTTTACTCCAGATGAACCACAATATTTCAGTTGTTTATCAGTTTTAGCGGTCTTGTTCAGGTATTTTCATAATTATTACTTCTTATAAACGACAGCTCTTAATCCGTTTTATGAGCATTCTCCGTTGACATATCTTGAAATTTACTGGTAATTACAATGTTGTTCATTGTACTCGTAATTAGCTTTACAACTCTTAAGAAGTCAACATGGGAGTTTTGTACGCGAACTACAGTTACGATACTTTGATATTACATAGATTAGTCAAGAAACACGGGGACGTTCTTCGTGACGGCGTGTACTGTGACTTTTAGTATGTTTCATAATTTTCGAAGTTAGAAATAAATCATAATGTTAGATATATATATATACACACACACATACAAAGTCAAATATAATGAATGGGCCTAACGTTTACAAGTGATTTACTTTACAGGACATAAATTGAAGGATCCAAATTTCAGCTGCTCTGCCACTGAACATGCTCCGTGCTTTTAACTGTGAGCTTATTATAAAATTGACAATTAATCCACTTATTCAAAGATTTGGACAAAGACCTTGTGGCGGCTGGTGCTGCTGGATGATTGTTGTAGCTCTTGTCAATAGTTCAGAATTTCTTGTAGCATCTACCAGATTTTTTCAGTTAAATAAAATTTGGAACAGAAATATTCATAACTTCATACAGTTGTGTGGCACTTTAAGATAGCTGTCTTACATCTGTAATCTCCACAAAATTGCAATTGTATCTTTTGTTTTTCGGTTAACCGATGAAGCATAGCAAAACAGCACAGTTAATCAGTTCATAAGTGGTTGTAGAAATGTTTCATTAAAGTATAGTTCTTTCAAAAAGGCCACCGTAATGCATATGACGCTAAGAATTGGGTTTCGATACTGGCGGTGAACAGAGTACAGACAGTCTTTTCTGTAACTTGGTGATGAAAAACAAGCCAAAGGTTTCAAATAAACGATAAATAATTAGAAATAAGTTCATAAAGTCACAAAAATCCGTAGATTAGACTAACATACTGTAGATTAGACTAACATACTGTAGATTAGACCAACATACTGTAGATTAGACTAACATACTGTAGATTAGACTAACATACTGTAGATTAGACTAACATACCGTAGATTAGACTAACATACTGTAGATTAGACTAACATACCGTAGATTAGACTAACATACTGTAGATTAGACTAACATACCGTAGATTAGACTAACATACTGTAGATTAGACTAACATACTGTAGATTAGACTAACATACCGTAGATTAGACTAACATACTGTAGATTAGACTAACATACCGTAGATTAGACTAACATACTGTAGATTAAACTAACATACCGTAGATTAGACTAACATACCGTAGATTAGACTAAAATACCGTAGATTAGACTAACATACCGTAGATTAGACTAACATACTGCAGATTAGACTAACATACCGTAGATTAGACTAACATACCGTAGATTAGACCAACATACTGTAGATTAGACTAACATACTGTAGATTAGACTAACATACTGTAGAAGACTAACATACCGTAGATTAGACTAACATACCGTAGATTAGATTAACATACTGTAGATTAGACTAACATACCGCAGATTAGACTAACATACTGTAGATTAGACTAACATACCGTAGATTAGACTAATATACCGTAGATTAGACTAACATACCGTAGATTAGACTAAAATACCGTAGATTAGACTAACATACCGTAGATTAGACTAACATACTGCAGATTAGACTAACATACTGTAGATTAGACTAACATACTGTAGAAGACTAACATACCGTAGATTAGACTAACATACCGTAGATTAGACTAACATACTGTAGATTAGACTAACATACTGTGGATTAGACTAACATACCGTAGATTAGACTAACATACTGTAGATTAGACTAACATACCGTAGATTAGACTAACATACTGTAGATTAGACTAACATACTGTGGATTAGACTAACATACCGTAGATTAGACTAACATACTGTATATTAGACTAACATACCGTAGATTAGACTAACATACTGTATATTAGACTAACATACCGTAGATTAGACTAACATACTGTAGATTAGACTAACATACCGTAGATTAGACTAACATACTGTGGATTAGACTAACATACTGTAGATTAGACTAACATACCGTAGATTAGACTAACATACTGTAGATTAGACTAACATACCGTAGATTAGACTAACATACTGTAGATTAGACTAACATACCGTAGATTAGACTAACATACTGTAGATTAGACTAACATACTGTAGATTAGACTAACATACTGTGGATTAGACTAACATACCGTAGATTAGACTAACATACTGTAGATTAGACTAACATACCGTAGATTAGACTAACATACTGTAGATTAGACTAACATACTGTAGATTAGACTAACATACTGTAGATTAGACTAACATACCGTAGATTAGACTAACATACTGTAGATTAGACTAACATACCGTAGATTAGACTAACATACCGTAGATTAGACTAACATACTGTAGATTAGACCAACATACTGTAGATTAGACCAACATACTGTAGATTAGACTAACATACCGTAGATTAGACTAACATACTGTAGATTAGACTAACATACTGTAAATTAGACCAACATACTGTAGATTAGACTAACATACCGTAGATTAGACTAACATACCGTAGATTAGACTAACATACTGTAGATTAGACTAACATACTGTAGATTAGACCAACATACTGTAGATTAGACTAACATACTGTAGATTAGACTAACATACTGTAAATTAGACCAACATACTATAGATTAGACTAACATACCGTAGATTAGACTAACATACCGTAGATTAGACTAACATACTGTAGATTAGACTAACATACCGTAGATTAGACCAACATACTGTAGATTAGACTAACATACTGTAGATTAGACTAACATACTGTAGATTAGACCAACATACTGTAGATTAGACCAACATACCGTAGATTAGACCAACATACTGTAGATTAGACTAACATACCGTAGATTAGACTAACATACTGTAGATTAGACTAACATACCGTAGATTAGACTAACATACCGTAGATTAGACTAACATACTGTAGATTAGACTAACATACCGTAGATTAGACTAACATACTGTAGATTAGACTAACATACTGTAGATTAGACTAACATACTTCTGTTTATTAATCCCACGAAACTTTATTGTTTTGTTTTACAAGTAAATACTTCATATAGACTTTGATTAGGTTATTAAATAAAAAGGCCCGGTATGGCCAGGTGGGTTAAAGCGTTTGACTCCTAATCCGAGAGTCGCGGGTTCGAATCCCCGTCGCACCAAACACGCTCGCCCTTTCAGCCGTGGGGGCATTATAATGTGACGCTCAATCCCACTCTGCTAAATTAGGGACGGCTAGCGCAGATAGCACTCGAGTAGCTTTGCGCGAAATTCAAAACAAATTAAATAAAAAAATAACAATTAATAATTATTTTTGCAAGATTTCTCTTTTACTGTTGAAAAATTCCTTTTAAAATGGGATTTTGTTGAATAATTGGTAATACTGGAATGGTGAAGAATTTTTTAATTAAGTAAAATGGGATTTTATCTTTCAATAAAGTGGGAATTGCATTCATAAAGCTGACAGAACTAACTATTGCTATGAAAATAAATTATTTAGATGAGAAAAATCTCGGAAATTTTATGATAAGTAATAAAATTCACAGAAAACGAGGAGGGAACACTAGTAACTCGGGGGATTAAAATTACCATGTACGCCAAGAACTAGTTTCTCCTTGAAGATAACCGAATAAATATATAAGAACTCTTTTAGAGAATTTCCATTTATTAATATTCTATCAGAAGTTATAATTTCATCAAGGGTTTTTTTTTTCTATTTCCATCAAAATATTTTGTTTGGCGGAATTTTTACTTGTAGTAAAAACTCTAGAGGTTGTATAGAAAAGCCACGTGCAACTTAGAGAAATCGTGGAGACGAAAATTTAATTTTGTTCGTGTTTAAAGTCACTCGATGAATAATTCATGTTAGATGAAATAATGGGCAGAACCAGCATGAGAAAACGTTTGAAGATGTTTTTGAAACTCAGCTTACATCATCGTCTTACCCGGATTACAATCTGCTTGTACGTTTATTTTAACGTAAAATTAACCTAAAACTACACAATAGGATTTCTGCGCTTTGTCCGTCATGTGGAAGTGAGCTGATGACTCACCGGCAGACAGTTACTAATTGAAACATATGTAGTACACATGCTGTCGAGGTAAGATACCTTTGCTGAATGGAGTATCATGTTTGCAACTTTTAATATTTGTTTATATGCATTCACACTTATATTTTTACCTGGAAATTTCACTTGCTTCTGAACATGACTCATCAACTCTATGTGACAGGAAACTAATTCACTACGTTATCTGTGTTACATATTAATTAAGCGTCACCCGTTTTGTTTGTTCTGCTCTATCGATAGAACCGCTTACTCTTACATGTGGACAAACTGTGTAGTGTTAGTACTCTTATAAATATTCTCCTTAGTGCAAACAGGTTTAGTTTTATTCAGTTGTTCTTACATTAAATAGGAACTTAACATCCATTGGTTAAATAAATAGGTACACGTTGAGAAGTACGTTTATTCTATTATAATTTTCAACAGTAATTGTTCGACCGGACGTATCTCATTGATAAGCTTATTAGAATATGAATTGGAGGGTTCATGGTTCGCACTCCATTGCTGCAAAACAAAAATACATTACTTTTCACACTTTGGAATTTTTGGTAAGTCATAAGAGTAAGTTGAAATCGATGAATGTCTCTGTATTATGAGGCATGTCTATAGTCATAGCTTTGATATAATATTGTCATCTTCTTACCCCTTTAATAGATCCTGCGGACATCCACTGTTAATTTTCTCGCTTCGATTAACGTAGCACAAAAGCTAGCATTGGATGCTCTTGACGAACTGCCTTCCTTCTAGTTTACCACCTTAAAACTAGAGACAGTTCACTTGGCGTAACTTTGCGCTAACATCCTGAATAAAGAAACTGGTAATTCTCTGATCTTTTTTAAAATAACTAATAATCACGTTGGGAGCGATATGACCCTATAGTACAGCTCATGATTTCGAATATGTGCAATACTACAAAATATACTCCACACTTAAGATGTGTGTGTGTGTGTGGGTGCGCGTTATAGATGTGACAGTCAGTCCCTTGATGTGGATGGCAATAGAGTGCTGCTGACTGCCTACCTTCCTTCTCTTCTGGTCATTGCTTCAAAATTAGAGCCTGGTAAAGAGATAGCCTTAGTAGCACTGTTAGAAATGCAAGGCAACTATTTTTTGTAATGCTAAACAAGATAATTTCTATCCTCGTACGAGTGATGAGCTTCTCTGAGAATGTTTGATTCCATAATCTCTTCCCTTACATACTTTAAGATAATCTAGATTAATTCGTGAAGACGAGAAACCCACTTGAAGTAAAATGTATTTTCAAAACGTTTCACCTTCAGGTTAGCCTGAAGATGACATAAAAAGGTCAAAACGTTGTTCTGTACTTTTATTTTAATTAAAGTTTTAATACCCATACCAGCCGTCTTGAAAATACATTGATCTAGAATAAGCTAACCTGTTAACCAGAACCAAATGTCTCCTGTTCATGTGCCTGTGAACGTAATGTGAAAACTAATACACTGAAAATAAGGAAGCCAAAGTATTGATGGACACGATTATCATAGGTTCTGGTTTAGTCTGAACCATATGGCAGTACATTTTACCTACTAAGTAACCAACTGGAAAAAATACAAAGTTTGATTCATCAATACCTTTCAAACATGACTTATGTCTAGTGAAGCTATGTTGTGCCTTCAACAATATTTTGTCATTCTTTTTCTGTATAGTAAGGCTGCGCTGCACTTTCTAACAATATCTTAACAGTTTCTATTCTATCTAGAGAGGCTGTACTGTAACTTCAATAATATTTTGTCACTCTATATTCTGTATAGTAAGGCTATGCTGCGTCTTTAACAATATTTTCACAAGTTTTATTCTATCTAGAGAGGCTGTACTGTAACTTTAATATTTTGTCACTCTATATTCTGTATAGTGAGGCTGTGCTGAGCCTTTAACAATATTTTCACAAGTTCTATTCTATCTGTAACGTCAATAATATTTTATCATTCTGTCTGGTACTTTTGGTGCTACAGTCCTACGGTTAAGAGTTGCGCACCAGAAATATCCCTGAAACATGTCGTTGTAGCGGTAGAGTGAACGGTATGAAAAAACAAAACAAACTCTTCCAACAGGATTATGGTTTGTTTGTTTTTTAATTTCGCGCAAAGCTACTCGAGGGCTATCTTCGTTAGCCGTCCGTCATTTAGTAGTGTAAGACTAGAGGAAAAGCAGCTAATCATCACCACCCACCACCACTTCGTAGGCTACTCTTTTACCAACGAGTAGTGGGATTGACCGAACATTATAACGCACCCACGGCTGAAAGGGCAATCATGTTTGGTGTGACAGGGATTCGAACCCGATCTGTAAAGTTAAGTGAAAACATTGTGGATATAGGTGTACAATGTAGCAAAGTGAAGTGTAAACATTGTGGATATAGGTGTACAATGTAGCAAAGTGAAGTGAAAACATTGTGGATATAGGTGTACAATGTAGCAAAGTGAAGTGAAAATGCTGTGGATATAGGTGTACAATGTAGCAAAGTGAAGTGAAAACGCTGTGGATATAGGTGTAGAATGTAGCAAAGTGAAGTGAAAACGCTGTGGATAGAGGTGTACAATGTAGCAAAGTGAAGTGAAAACATTGTGGATATAGGAATATAATGTAGCAAAGTTAAGTGAAAACGCTGTGGATATAGGTGTACAATGTAGTAAAGTGAAGTGAAAACGCTGTGGATATAGGCGCAACAATGTAGCAAAAGTGAAGTAAAACATTGTGGATATAGGTGTACAATGAAGCAAAGTGAAGCGAAAACGCTGGGATAGAGGTGTACAATGTAGCAAAGTGAAGTGAAAACGCTGTAAATATAGGTGAACAATGTAGCAAAGTGAAGTGAAAACATTGTGGATATAGGTGTACAATGTAGCAAAGTGAAGTGAAAACGCTGTGGACAGAGGTGTACAATGTAGCAAAGTGAAGTGAAAACATTGTGGATATAGGTGTACAATGTAGCAAAGTGAAGTGAAAACGCTGTGGACAGAGGTGTACAATGTAGCAAAGTGAAGTGTAAACATTGTGGATATAGGTGTACAATGTAGCAAAGTGAAGTGAAAACATTGTGGATATAGGTGTACAATGTAGCAAAGTGAAGTGAAAACGCTGTGGATATAGGTGTACAATGTAGCAAAGTGAAGTGAAAACGCTGTGGATATAGGTGTAGAACGAATGTAGCAAAGTGAAGTGAAAACCTGCCTGTGGATAGAGGTGTACAATGTAGCAAAGTGAAGTGAAAACATTGTGGATATAGGAATATAATGTAGCAAAGTGAAGTGAAAACGCTGTGGATATAGGTGTACAATGTAGTAAAGTGAAGTGAAAACGCTGTGGATATAGGTGTACAATGTAGCAAAGTGAAGTAAAACATTGTGGATATAGGTGTACAATGAAGCAAAGTGAAGCGAAAACGCTGGGATAGAAATGTACAATGTAGCAAAGTGAAGTGAAAACGCTGTAAATATAGGTGAACAATGTAGCAAAGTGAAGTGAAAACGCTGTGGACAGAGGTGTACAATGTAGCAAAGTGAAGTGTAAACATTGTGGATATAGGTGCACAATGTAGCAAAGTGAAGTGTAAACATTGTGGATATAGGTGTACAATGTAAAAGTGTAGTCAGCTGAAGTGAAAACATTGTGGATATACAGGTGTACAAATGTAGCAAAGTGAAGTGAAAACCGTGTGGATATAGGTGCACAACGCAGTAGCAAAGTGAAGTGAAAACATTGTGGATATAGGCGCAAAAATGTAGCAAGCAGTGAAGAATGAAAACGCTCTAAATATAGGTGTACAATGTAGCAAAGTGAAGTGAAAACATTGTGGATACAGGTGCACAACGTAGCAAATTGAAAGTGAAAACAAACTGTGGATATAGGTGTAGAATGTAGCAAAGTGAAGTGTAAACATTGTGGATATAGGTGCACAATGTAGCAAAGTGAAGTGAAAACATTGTGGATAGAGGTGTACAATGTAGCAAAAGTAAAGTTAAAACATTGTGGATATAAGTATATAAATGTAGCAAAGTGAAATGAAAATGCTGTGGATATAGGTGTACAATGTAGCAAAGTAAAAGCGGAAACATTGTGGATATAGGTATATAATGTAGCAAAGTGAAGTAAAACGCTGTGGATTATAGGCGCACAATGTAGCAAAGTGAAGAGTGAAAACGCCTGTGGATATAGGTGTACAATGTAGCAAAGTGAAGTGAAAAAAGTGCTGTGGACAAGAGGTGCACAATGTAGCAAAGTGAAGTGAAAACATTGTGGATATAGGTGTACAACGAAACAAAGTGAAGTGAAAACGCTGTGGATAGATAGGTGTACAATGTAAGCAAAGAAGTGAAAACGCTGTGGACAGAGGTGCACAATGTAGCAAAGTGAATGATGAAAGCCTGTGGACAGAGGTGTACAATGTAACAAAGCGAAGTGAAAACCGTGGACAGAGGTGCAGAACGTAAGCGTTATGTGAAACCACTGTGGATATAGGTGTAGAATGTAAAAAGTGAAGTGAAAACGCTGTGAACAGAGGTGTACAATGTAGCAAAGTGAAGTGAAAACCGCCATGGACAGAGGTGTACAATGTAGCAAAGTGAAGTGAAAACGCTATGGACAGAGGTGTACAATGTAGCAAAGTTAAGTGAAAACGCTGTGGACAGAGGTGTACAATGTAGCAAAATGAAGTGAAAACGCTGTGGATATAGGTGTACAATGTAGCAAAGTGAAGTGAAAACATTGTGGATATAGGTGTACAATGAAACAAAGTGAAGTGAAAACCGCCGTGGATAGAGGTGTACAATGTAGCAAAGCGAAGTGAAAACGCCGTGGACAGAGGTGTACAATGTAGCAAAGTGAAGTGAAAACCGCTGTGGACAGAGGTGTACAATGTAACAAAGTGAAGTGAAAACCGCTGTGGACAGAGGTGTACAACGTAGCAAAGTTAAATGAAAACACTGTGGATATAGGTGCAGAACGTGCAGCAAAGTGAAGTGAAAACCGCTGTGGATAGAGGTGTACAATGTAGCAAAGTGAAGTGAAAACCTTTGTGGACAGAGGTGTACAATGTAGCAAAGTGAAGTGAAAAAAAGCTGTAAACGTAGGTATACAATGTAGCAAAGTGAAGTGAAAACCTGTGGATAGAGGTGTACAATGTAGCAAAGTGAAGTGAAAACATCTGTGGATACAGGTGTACAATGTAGCAAACTGAAGTGAAAACCGCTGTGGACAGAGGTGTACAATGTAGCAAAGTGAAGTGTAAACATTGTGGATATAGGTGTACAACGTAGCAAAGTGAAGTGAAAACATTGTGGATATAGGCGTACAATGTAGCAAAGTGAAATGAAAACGCTGTGGATATAGGTGTACAATGTAGCAAAGTGAAGTGAAAACCGTGTGGATATAGGTGTAGAATGTAGCAAGTGAAGTGAAAACGCCTGTGGATAGAGGCGCACAATGTAGCAAAGTGAAGTGAAAACATTGTGGATTACAGGAACATAACGTAAAAAGCGTGAAGTGAAAACGCCGTGTGATTATAGGCGCAACAATGTAGCAAAGTGAAGTGAAAACACGCTGTGGATATAGGTGCACAATGTAGCAAAGTGAAGTAAAACATTGTGGATACAGGTGCAACAACGAAGCAAAGCGAAGCCGAAAACGCTGGGATAAAGAAAACGCACAATGTAGCAAAGTGAAGTGAAAACCTGTAAACATAGGTGAACAATGTAGCAAAGCTGAAGTGAAAACGCTGTGGACAGAGGTGTACAATGTAGCAAAGTGAAGTGTAAACATTGTGGATATAGGCGCAACAATGTAGCAAAGTGAAGCTGCAAACATCAGGATTACAGGCGCACAACGTGTACAATGTAACAGTGAAGTGAAAACATTGTGGATACAGGCGTACAATGTAGCAAAGTGAAGTGAAAACGCTGTGGATATAGGTGTACAATGTAGCAAAGTGAAGTGAAAACATTGTGGATATAGGTGTACAATGTAGCAAAGTGAAGTGAAAACGCTCTAAATATAGGTGTACAATGTAGCAAAGTGAAGTGAAAACATTGTGGATATAGGTGTACAATGTAGCAAATTGAAGTGAAAACCGTGGATTACAGGTGTAGAACGTAGCAAAGTGAAGTGTAAACATTGTGGATATAGGTGTACAATGTAGCAAAAGTGAAGTGAAAACATTGTGTGGATAGAGGTGTACAATGTAGCAAAGTAAAAGTGGAAACATTGTGGATATAAGTATATAATGTAGCAAAGTGAAGTGAAAACGCTGTGGATATAGGTGCACAATGTAGCAAAGTAAAGCGGAAACATTGTGGATATAGGTATATAACGTAGCAAAGTGAAGTAAAAGCCAGCTGTGGATATAGGCGCAACAACGTAGCAAAGCAGCTGAAGTGAAAACCGTGGATTATAGGTGCACAATGTAGCAAAGTGAAATGAAAAAGCTGTGGACAGAGAGATAGTGTACAATGTAGCAAAGTGAAGTGAAAACATTGTGGATATAGGCGCAACAACGAAACAAAGTGAAGTGAAAACACTGTGGATAGAGGTGTACAATGTAGCAGCGAAGTGAAAACCGTGGACAGAGGTGCACAACGTAGCAAAGTGAAGTGAAAAAAACTGTGGACAGAGGTGTACAATGTAGCAAAGTGAAGTGAAAACGCTGTGGACAGAGGTGTAGAATGTAACAAAGCTGCAAGTGAAAACCGCTGTGGATTACAGGTGCAGAATGTAGCTGTGCTGAAGTGAAAACACTGTGAACAGAGGCGTACAATGTAGCAAAGTGAAGTGAAAACCGCTGTGGACAGAGGTGTACAATGTAACAAAGTGAAGTGAAAACCGCTATGGACAGAGGTGTACAATGTAACAAAAGCCATGAAAACACTGTGGACAGAGGTGTACAATGTAGCAAAATGAAGTGAAAACGCTGTGGATATAGGTGTACAACGTAGCAAAGCTGAAGTGAAAACATTGTGGATATAGGTGCACAATGAAACAAAGTGAAAGTGAAAACCGCTGTGGATAGAGGTGTACAATGTAGCAAAGTGAAGTGAAAACGCTGTGGACAGAGGTGTACAATGTAGCAAAGCTGAAGTGAAAACGCTGTGGACAGAGGTGTACAACGTAAGCAAAAGTGAAGTGAAAACACCGTGGACAGAGGTGTACAATGTAACAGCAGCCATGAAAACCGCTGTGGATACAGGTGCAGAACGTAGCAAAGCTGAAGTGAAAACCGCTGTGGATAGAGGTGCACAATGTAGCAAAGTGAAGTGAAAACGCTGTGGACAGAGGTGTACAATGTAGCAAAGTGAAGTGAAAAAGCTGTAAATGTAGGTATACAATGTAGCAAAGTGAAGTGAAAACGCTGTGGATAGAGGTGTACAATGTAGCAAAGTGAAGTGAAAACGCTGTGGACAGAGGAGTACAATGTAGCAAAGTGAAGTGAAAACGTTGTGGAATAAAGCGAAAAACATAGAGAAGTAAAAATAAAGTGCACAGCAAGTAAATTGAATAACAGCAAAACAAAGTAAAAAGAGAGTGAAATAAACGAAAAACATGTTTAAGTAAATAAAGAACATAAAGTAAATCAACACAAAGGGAAGAATATATTAGCGTTAAAGTGAAAACAGGGTAAAATGATGTGTAGAACATACAGATGTAACATGAAATATATGATCAAGTAAAGTTGATGATATATAGTAGTGTATCGTAGTGGATAATATGGAAAAAACATGTGCATTTCAGTGTATTAAACTAAGGAACTTTAACTGATTGACGAAATAAAATGAAACAATAACGAATGACAATGGATAATACAATGTTGTAAGTTGTTTTGTGCAATTAAGGAGTTGATATTGTTGTCTAAATGTAGTTGTAATATGGTTGGCATGACTCAATGGATAAAATCTTCTTGGAAGTTTAGAAAACTGTTTGTACAGTATAAAATGTGAGTTATGATAGAGTAGATAATTAATCAATAAAGCTGTTACATATAGGGATTGAATATTGAATCAAGGAGTTTCTTAGTTTGTCTGTTTACTGTCAGCAATTAGCTAGTTAATTCAATTTTGTGCAGTTTAAGTTTGTGTTTTAACAACGAACACGTTTAAAAGAAATGTAGCAAGTAAGTGTAAATGTTGTGTTACCGTCCACTCTGAACTTGGATTTATGAACCTTGGTGAAGATAACTTTTTAACTTGAAGTTGAAGAAAGAAAACGATTTTGATATTATTAAGTTTCAATAAAGTGATATAGAATCTATACTGAACTTTGAGATAACGACATGTGATCGAAACGAGATTGAATATTTGATTGAAAAGATAAAACCATGGAAAGACTGAAAACAAAGAGATATAAACTTACATCAGGTCAAGAATAAAGAGGCAGAATTTTTTTTAAAAGTGAAGAACAAAGGAGCAAAAACTTAAGAGATGGAAAACAAGAACAAAATAGAAGATTTATAGGAAAATTACGAACAAAAACCAAGTTTACTAAACACAGACTCGAAGAAATCATAAAAATGTACAGACTGTAGTTGAAAAACCGTAGACAATTTTTTGAAAGGTTATAGCAGCTAAACTGAAGTAGAAAAGAAAGCGTTAGGAAATGAAATGATAACAAGTTGAAAGTTTGTTTGTTTGTTTTGAATTTCGCACAAAGCTACTCGAGGGCTATCTGCACTAGCCGTCCCTAATTTAGCAGTGTAAGACTAGAGGGAAGGCAGCTAGTCATCACCACCCAACACCAACTCTTGCGCTACTATTTTTATTAACGAATAGTGAGATTGACCGTCACATTAGAACGCCTACTCACACGGCTGAAAGGGAGAGCATGTTTGATGAGACGGAGATGCGAACACGGAACCCTCAGATTACGTGTCGCACGCCTTAACCCACCTGGTCATGTTGGGCTTAAGTTGAAAGACATCATACGAAATGTACAAAAGGACGTAGATAAACATAAAAATACACATCAAATGCACTGGGTATTGGTTCCTTTTCTTTTCCTTTTTAAACTACAATAATCGGAGATAACACAATTCAACTTATAAGTGTTTCATCCTGGTTTTGATGAGGAATTTAGATCTTTTGTGCTTGTTGGTTCTATGTCTTTGACAAATGAAACTGCTAATCACATTCTCATACGTATTTTACGTGATGCTGGGGCGACTCAGCCATTGTTTTAAGAAGATATGTTGCCTTTATATTCGAGTTCTGCCACTGGCGAGTCTGTTGTTGCTTTAGGTATTGAGGGTGGCTTTGTCAATGTTTCACTTCATAACATTTGTTTAACATCAGACCTAGTTTCTGCCAATTAAACAAAGTCTGTATTGCAGTTGTTGTGATGTTGTTGTGGAGAATCCAGAAGTGATTCCCTCGTATGCTGTGACTCGAGCTCAGGAAAAGAAATTGAACCAAAATCAAATGATCGACACGTGCTCAGAGGATGACATTATAGAATTGTCACAGACATTTTTTGGGTCCGACATGAATCTTGTGAATGATTGCCTGACTGGTAAGTTTTTAGTGAATAACAATGAAAGATATGCCAAGCAAGAACAGGATCTGCAACCATCTTCGCTACTTAACTATGCTCTCCATAAAAATGAACTGGAGAAAGTTCCTAATGGTTTGTTGTTGTTTTTCTAAAATGGTGTGATTATGAGGAAAAGGAGACCATCAGATGTGCCAGTGCCAGAGGACTAGGCTGTATTTATCATATCGTTGTTCCCAAACATATCATTCTACATTATTGAGAGTTCTTCCTGAACTCCCATTGGAAGTCACTTAGATGTCAACAAGACATGTGATAAAATTATTATTATTATACATTTTCTTCGGCCAAAAATTACGCAAGATATTTCTCAGTTTTGTAAAACTTGTCGTACTTGTCAGTTGGTCGGTACACCTAACCAAGTAATTCCTGTTGCTTCTTTGAAACTTATCCCATCTTTCGAAGTCGTATGATTCTTGATTGTGTTGGGTCTTTACCAAAAGGTAGCGTTTATGTTTATGCACTTCAACGTGCAAAGTAACTTTGTTATTATTGGGCTTTTTTTTATTGGATGTGTTATACATTGGTCATCATGATTAAAGTTGTACAATTCTTTGACAAAGTATTAAATTTGATGTATTATTATCAATGTGTATATGTGTGTATATATAACAAATATCGATATTAACATAAATATATAAAAGTTACTACGTTACACCTTCTTTCTTAGAGAATTAAAAACTGGCGTTAGACAATATTTAACTAAGATATTACATATATACACACACACATATATATTTTGTTTCTATGTAAATACTTGTGATTACCAGTATTGTTGCCAAGTGAACTTTCTAGAACCTCGCTTAACGTTTATAAACCAACGCGCCAGGAGACACTATATGTTGTTAATTTGTTATAGTTAGTATACTATAAACCTCAGAGGGTATTACTTATTAAACGGAAAGCTACAAATACTTGACCAGGAACGTTTATAGTTTTCGAACATTACAACTCGTTTAACCTCAACTATGAAAAACACGTGTGGAAAGCTAGCTAGCTTCCCATTAAGTGAATTGTACCTATATCAACTCAGAATTAATTAGCTCATCATGAATCGTTCTGGACCAGATAGAAGCCTCAATACTTCGTGTAAGTTTGTAAAACTTCTGTATATAAATCATTACTTGTAGTAATCATTATTATAAATTGTATTATTCTTTGCATATCAAAATATACTTCTATTAATAAAGGAAACTGCGCATATCGATCTCATTGGCAAGTATCATAAATATGATATGTATGGACATTTAATTAACTTCTATATGTGAATTACAATTTAACTCAGTTTCAAACCGTTTCAAGTTGTAATACATAAAATAATAAATTGGAGGCTCGTCCGAGATAAATTATAATATGTAACAAAGTTTAGACTTGTTTGAAACAGTCTGTGACCAAAATATCCCTGTGTACTTTACTACAGTTATAACACCAAAGGTTGAAGTTCCAGTAACAACAAAGGTGGGCAGTTTTATATAATATTACCAAGAAGTAAAATAATCATACCAGGATTAATTAAACACAACTTAAGATTAAGTGATTGGAACCTGGTAGAACCAAACACTCTGGCTTGTCCTGAAGGTTATTGTTGAACGAACTCTCATGGATCTGATGAATAATCATATTATCATTTGGGGCATGTACACAACAAACCAATATCCAAGTAAATTATGGATGAAACATTGTAAGATTTGAAGTTGTATAAATAGTAATTCCAAACCAAAAAATGCCATAAGTAATCACCTTACAAAGAAATGTATGACGTCTAATGTTAAATCGCCATTTAGAAGGAACCTTCCACCAAATTTACAGGTACTCATGACTGTAAGTGTTAAATTCTTACAATTAATCAACGTCACATATTACTCCAAAGGGCTTAATGATTTATACCAAACATATAGCCAAACATAAGCTTTATACTTACAATGCAGCCACAAAACATCATTTGACTAGACTATTCCCAGTTGGAAAACAGATAGAAACTAACAAAGCAATATAAACCATGAAATAAGAAGGAAAAACAAAAACAAGAACTAGTCTTTTAGTATAAATTATTGTATTTTGGAAGGAAAAATATCAACCCACAGGTTTTGTATGCACTATTGGAAGATGAATAACTCACAAAGAAAATACATATCTACTGCCAAGAACTGTCTCTACACTGGACGTTTTATCTGACCTAAAATAATTTTAAAGTTTTAATTTGAAGGGCTGACGAAGAAATAAATTGACTATGTTTTGTTTGTTTTTGAATTTCGTGCAAAGCTACTCGAGGGCTATCTGCGCTAGCTGTCTCTAATTTAGCAGTGTAAGACTAGAGGGTTTTTGGTTTTGGAATTTCGCACAAAGCTACTCGAGGGCTATCTGTGCTAGCCGTCCCTAATTTAGCAGTGTAAGATTAGAGAGAAGGCAGCTAGTCATCACTACCCACCACCAATTCTTGGGCTACTCTTTTACCAACGAATAGTAAAATTGACCGTCACATTATAACGCCCCCACGGCTGGAAGAACGAGCATGTTTGGTGCGACCGGGATTCGAACTCGCTACCCTCAGATTACGAATCGAACGCTTTAACCCACCTGGCCATGCCGGGCCATAAGTTGACTAAAACCAGTCTTGATGCAAGCAGTTTGTTGTATTACTATTTGAATTGGTCGCGCCAAACATGCTCGTCCTTTCAGCCGTGAGGCGTTATAATGTGACGATCAATCCCACTATTCGTTGGTAACAGAGTAGCCCAAGCGTTGGCGGTAAGTGGTGATGACTAACTGCTTTCCCTCTAGTCTTACACTGCTAAATTAGGGAGGACTAGCTCAGATGGAGTAGCTTTGCGCGAAATTCAAAACAAAAACAAACAAACTATTAGAACTATGTAATTTACCTGCTACATTTGAACGATAAATGGAGTGGGTTGTGTTTGGATCACCATGGAATGTTATACTCATTTCTTTATATTACATACCTGCATAGAGAAAGACGTTTGATGACTGTTTCATTTTCTAAGAAAAATACTAAATTGTGTGAGGAAAGAGAACCTTCAGCCGAACCTCAAGATCTGTTAATTATTCCATCAACAGGTGAGTTTTCAGGAAAACAGAAGTACACGGATATTGGAAATGAAATGCCTACGAACTCAAACAGGACTGAGTATGTAAAGAATTAGCCAACATCACAGAAGTAGTGACGTAAGAAGCTTTCTTTGGCTGCACTTTCACTGCCGCTACTTTTAAAATTATTCTGTGATACAACTTGTCCTCGACAGAAAGTACTAGACAAAATAAGTCATGTTGAACTACTAATTACGAACAGACATTCAACATATTGAAAAAAGAACTCGCCGATACTCCTGAATTGACACATCTAGCTTTTGGAGATCCATTTGCAATAGATGTAGACACCAGTGATTTTTACTAGAAACGATGTCACCACAAAGAAAATGTTATCATCTACGATATCAAGGTAATCAATTCTGCAGAATAGAAAATAAAGATATAAATATTAAGCCAGTTATTCAATAGGTTTAGGAATGGTAAAGAACAAACCTCATTGCAGACTGGCCCTCTACAAGCCCAAATAGAAAGATATACGACTACAAATTAATTTTTTATACTTATCAGAAGGTTTCTAATATTAAAAATCAGAAGATATCAGCAGAAAGAAATTAACAATTTCATATCCGCTGAACGCCAAAGGGTTAATGCAAATAGTTTCATTATGTCTTTGTGTCGTTGTTGGCCAGATAAAGTTACACATCATATGTTGGAATGCTTTAATGACTAAAAACGTACTAAAAGTTTAGCAACTTGTTTCAGCATTAGAAAATCATGAGTTAAGGTAGAGTATTGATTAATTAGGATTAATTCATGAGTTTTTTACATTGTTCTTTTGATTACAGAGTTAGTTAATTTGTTATTTAGTTTATGTACTTTCAGACTGTTTGTTATTTAGTTAAGTTTAGGGAATATTAAGTTTTTGTTTAGACGAAATACTAGAGATACGATAATTACCCCATAAAAGAAAATCACAAAACAAAACTAAAATTGATGTGTTGTCGTCTACTGTGAACTTAGTATTAACAGTGAATATTAGTAAAGCTAACTTGTAGCACCTGAAACTAAAGAAACCACTTTAGGTTTTCTATAAAAGATGAAGCATTTGCATTATTATTTTTTCACAAGTAATCCAAGATAGCTCACCAAACAGAAGCGTTACAACAAGAAACATGATGAGGTAACATGTACAGTAAAGTAAAACAAAGAGCTAATTCATTTAAATCGATAGACCTAGAGAAATACAGTGAAGTGACTTAAAGAAAATAATTTCTTAAAGCGCATAAATAGATCCAGTAAATCAGTGAACTCGTTTATTTGATTTTCGTTCATAAACACGACGCTGCTCGATGAATTATCTGTATTCCGCCCACTGTCAGTATCGAAACTCAAATTTGCTAACGTTATAAGCCCGCGGACGGCTGAACCACCGACAGTGAAGGGAGATAACAAACACGATGAAGGTAAGTAAGGTGCGTAATTCCTTATGGTGAAAAACGAGGTCAAGTGAGAAACACTGTAAAGAATGTTAAGAATTTAATCCCTTGCATTGAAGAATGATACTAACTCGTGTGAGGAACGTCGTGAAGTATATATAGAACATATTCATTACAGTAAAGAATGATACTAACTCGTGTGAGGAATGTCGCGAAGTATATATAGAACATATTCATTACAGTAGAGAATGATACTAACTCGTGTGAGGAACGTCGCGAAGTATATATAGAACATATTCATTACAGTAAACAATGATACTAACTCATGTGAGGAACGTCGTGAAGTATATATAGAACATATTCATTACAGTGAAGAATGATACAAACTCGTGTGAGGAACGTCATGAAGTATATATAGAACATATTCATTACAGTGAAGAATGATACTAACTCATGTGAGGAATGTCGCGAAGTATATATAGAACATATTCATTACAGTGAAGAATGATACAAACTCGTGTGAGGAACGTCATGAAGTATATATAGAACATATTCATTACAGTGAAGAATGATACTAACTCGTGTGACGAACGTCGTGAAGTATATATAAAACATATTCATTACAGTAAACAATGATACTAACTCGTGTGAGGAATGTCGCGAAGTATATATAGAACAGATTCATTACAGTGAAGAATGATAATAACTGGTGTGAGGAACGTCGTGAAGTATATATAGAACATATTCACTACAGTAGAGAATAACACTAACTCGTGTGAGGAACGTCGTGAAGTATATATAGAACATATTCATTACAGTGAAGAATGATACAAACTCGTGTGAGGAACGTCATGAAGTATATATAGAACATATTCATTACAGTGAAGAATGATACTAACTCGTGTGACGAACGTCGTGAAGTATATATAAAACATATTCATTACAGTAAACAATGATACTAACTCGTGTGAGGAATGTCGCGAAGTATATATAGAACAGATTCATTACAGTGAAGAATGATAATAACTGGTGTGAGGAACGTCGTGAAGTATATATAGAACATATTCACTACAGTAGAGAATAACACTAACTCGTGTGAGGAACGTCGTGAAGTATATATAGAACATATTCACTACAGTAGAGAATAACACTAACTCGTGTGAGGAACGTCGTGAAGTATATATAGAACATATTCATTACAGTAGAGAATGATACTAACTCATGTGAGGAACGTCGTGAAGTATATATAGAACATATTCATTACAGTGAAGAATGATACAAACTCGTGTGAGGAACGTCATGAAGTATATATAGAACATATTCATTACAGTGAAGAATGATACTAACTCGTGTGACGAACGTCGTGAACTATATATAAAACATATTCATTACAGTAAACAATGATACTAACTCGTGTGAGGAATGTCGCGAAGTATATATAGAACAGATTCATTACAGTGAAGAATGATAATAACTGGTGTGAGGAACGTCGTGAAGTATATATAGAACATATTCACTACAGTAGAGAATAACACTAACTCGTGTGAGGAACGTCGTGAAGTATATATAGAACAGATTTCTTACAGTAGAGAATGATACTAACTCGTGTGAGGAACGTCGTGAAGTATATATAGAACAGATTCCTTACAGTAGAGAATGAAATCAACTCAAGTAAAGAACGTGATGAAATAAAGAACTAATTCCTTACAGTGGAGAATGAAATCAACTCAAGTAAAGAACGTGATGAAATAAAGAACAGATTCATTACAGTGGAGAATGATATCAACTCAAGTAAAGAACGCGATGAAATAAAGAACAGATTCCTTACAGTGAAGAATGATATCAACTCAAGTAAAGAACGCGATGAAATAAAGAACAAATTCCTTACAGTGGAGAATGATATCAACTCAAGTAAAGAACATGATGAAGTAAAAAACAGATTCCTTACAATGGAGAATGAAATCAACTCAAGTAAAGAACGTGATGAAGTAAAGAACAGGTTCATTACAGTGGAGAATGATATAAACTCAAGTAAAGAACATGATGAAATAAAGAACAGATTCATTACAGTAGAGAATGATATCAACTGAAGTAAAGAACGTGATGAAATAAAGAACAGGTTCATAACAGTGGAGAATGATATCAACTCAAGTAACGAACGCGATGAAATAAAGAACAGATTCCTTACAGTGGAGAATGATATAAACTCAAGTAAAGAACGCGATGAAGTAAAAAACAGATTCCTTACAATGGAGAATGATATCAACTCAAGTAAAG